>NC_069504.1:20920594-21183094 GCF_027579735.1 Bombina bombina | reverse complement strand
TGATTTCTATGGGAAGTGTCTGCACCTAACACCCTAACATGTACCCCGAGTCTAAACACCCCTAATCTGCCCCCCTACACCGCCGCCACCTACTTTATACTTATTAACCCCTAAACCGCCGCTCCCGGACCCCGCCGCAACTATAATAAATATATGAACACCAAAACCGCCGCTCCCGGACCCTGCCACCACCTACAGTATACCTATTAACCCCTAATCTGCCGCCCCCTATACCGCCGCCACCTACATAAAGTTATTAACCCCTATCCTGCTGATCCCGGACCCCGCCGCAAATAAATTAATTGTTTAACCCCTAAACCGCCGCACACGGAGCCCTCCGCCACCTACATTACATTTATTAACCCCTATCCTGTCCCCCCTACACTGCCGCCACCTACAGTATATTGATTAACCCCTAATCTACCCCCTACACCGCCGCCACTATATTAAATTAATTAACCCCTAAACCTAAGTCTAACCCTAACACCCCCCTAACTTAAATATTATTTAAATTAATCTAAATAAATATTCCTATAATTAAATAAATTATTCCTATTTAAAACTAAATGCTTACCTATAAAATAAACCATAAGATAGCTACAATATAACTAATAGTTACATTGTAGCTAGCTTAGGATTTATATTTATTTTACAGGCAACTTTCTAATTATTTTAACTAGGTATAATAGCTATTAAATAGTTATTAACTATTTAATAGCTACCTAGCTAAAATAAGTACAAAATTACCTGTAAAATAAATCCTAACCTAAGTGACAATTACACCTAACACTACACTATCATTAAATAAATTAAATTAATTAACTACAATTACCTAACATTAAATAAAATTAACTAAAAATAACTAAAGTACAAAAAAAACCCTCTAAATTACAGAAAATAAAAAAAAATTACAAGAAGTTTAAACTAATTACACATAATCTAAGCCCCCTAATAAAATAAAAAAGCCCCCCAAAATAATAAAATGCCCTACCCTACACTAAATTACAAATAGCCCTTAAAAGGGCCTTTTGCGGGGCATTGCCCCAAAGTAATCAGCTCTTTTACCAGCCCTTAAAAGGGCTTTTTGCGGGGCATTGCCCCAAAGTAATCAGCTCTTTTACCTGTAAAAAAAAAAAATACAATACCCCACCCAACATTACAACCCACCACCCACACACCCCTACTCTAAAACCCACCCGATCCCACTTAAAAAAACCTAACACTACCCCATTGAAGATCACCCTACCTTGAGCCGTCTTCACCCAGCCAGGCACCAGTGGTCATCCGATGGGGCAGAAGAGGACACCCGGACCGGCAGAAGTCTTCATCCTATCCGGGCAGAAGAGGACATCCAGACCGGCAGACATCTTCATCCAAGCGGCATTTTCTATCTTCATCCTTCCGGCGATGAGCGGCTCCATCTTGAAGACCTCTGGCACGGAACATCCTTCTAGGCCGACGACTACCCGACGAATGGCTGGTCCTTTAAATGACGTCATCCAAGATGGCGTCCCTCGAATTCCGATTGGCTGATAGGATTCTATCAGCCAATCGGAATTAAGGTAGGAAAAATCTGATTGGCTGATGTAATCAGCCAATCGGATTGAAGTTCAATCCGATTGGATCAGCCAATAGAATGCGAGGTCAATTCTATTGGCTGATCCAATGAGCCAATCGGATTGAACTTCAATGTTTGTGGCGGCGGTATAGGGGGCGGCAGATTAGGGGTTAATAGGTATAATGTAGGTGGCGGTGGGGTCCGGGGGCGGTGGTTTAGGGGTTCATATATTTATTATAGTGGCGGCGGGGTCCGGGAGTGGCGGTTTAGGGGTTAATATATTTATTATAGTTGCGGAGGGGTCCAGGAGCAGCGGTTTAGGGGGTAATACGTTTATTTAGGTGCGGGGGGCTCCAGGAGCGGCGGTTTAGGGTGTATAACAGTATAGTATAGTGTGGGTGCTTAGTGACAGGCTAGCAAGAAAGCTGCGAAGAAGCCGATGAGCAGCGAGATTGATGACTGTTTTTATTAAGGAGCCGAACAGGCGAACACCCAACTCTATCTTGTGAGTATATATCACTCATTCCACATATATTAGGGGATACTGCATGATTGTGAAACTTACTACGTAGAATCACCGGTTGAGCCTAAGGGGTCAATTTATTAAGCTCCGTATGGACCTTGATGCCCCTTGTTTCCGGCGAGCCTTCAGAAGTTATGAAGCAGCTGTCTAAAGACCACTGCTCCATAACTTGTCCACCTGCTCTGAGGCCGCGGACAGAAATCAACCCGATCGAATACGATCAGGTTGATTGACACCCCCTGCTAGAGGCTGATTGGCCGTGAATCTGCAGGGGGCGGCATTGCACCAGCAATTTACAAGAACTGCTGGTGCAATGATAAATGCTGAAAGCGTATGCTGTCGGCATTTATCGATGTGCAGCAGACGATACATTACATCGTATCATGTCCGCTCCTACTTACATAAATATACCCTGAATGTGAGTCCTCTTCTGTGGATCAGCGCCTCCAAGCTTTTGTACATTTTCAAGTCAGTCCGGGATAAAACTGAGAGACGGTTGCAGTCACAGCTTCAGAGGAGAGTATTCATTTATTTCTTCCATTGTGTTACCCCTGTATTTTCACATATTATTTTTTTATTATTATTATACTTTATTTATGAAGCGCCAACATATTAACACATAAATATATATGTATATGAGCATATACTTACATTTACATTGCGCTCTATGGGAACACACGGTTCCCATAAACTACAATGTAAGGGCACTCCCACCGTCTTTAGACCCCAAAAAACTGCCTAGTGCAGTTGATTTTAATTTTAAAAAATGCTACATTTTTTTTAATCAAAAACTACAATGCCCTCTATTTTGAGGGCATTTGGGGCACTTTTAGAAATTAACTAGATATCTAATGATATCGAATCTAATTTTTGGATCACTAATTGCTACCACAAGCTAGCAGTAGCAATAACCAGCCATTTGTAATGGCTGGTTAATTATCACGCTCCCGCAAACGGTCAAATTTGCCCGTTTGCAGGAGGGCAATAATTTACCACTTCACTTGTGATTTATAGCCCTTATTGTGTGTAAAGACCTTTTTAATGCGGTGATTAATTACTGATATATACTTTGTATATATAAACATTTAATGTGTGTGCAGACCTTTTGTAATGTGGTGCATAATTCCTGATATATACTTTGTATATATAAACATTTATTGTGTGTACAGACCTTTTGTAATGTGGTGCATAATTACTGATATATACTATACATATATAAACATTTTTGTGTGCAGACCTTTTGTAATGTGGTGCATAATTACTGATACATACTATACATATATAAACATTTATTGAGTGTGCAGACCTTTTGTAATGTGGTGCATAATTACTGATATATACTATACATATATAAACGTTTTTGTGTGTGCAGACCTTTTGTAATGTGGTGCATAATTACTGATATATACTATACATATATAAACATTTTTTGTGTGTGCAGACCTTTTGTAATGTGGTGCATAATTACTGATATATACTATACATATATAAACATTTATTGTTTGTGCAGACCTTTTGTAATGTGGTGCATAATTACTGATACATACTATACATATATAAACATTTATTGAGTGTGCAGACCTTTTGTAATGTGGTGCATAATTACTGATATATACTATACATATATAAACATTTATTGTTTGTGCAGACCTTTTGTAATGTGGTGCATAATTACTGATACATACTATACATATATAAACATTTATTGAGTGTGCAGACCTTTTGTAATGTGGTGCATAATTACTGATAAATACTATACATATATAAACATTTATTGAGTGTGCAGACCTTTTGTAATGTGGTGCATAATTACTGATATATACTATACATATATAAACATTTTTGTGTGTGCAGACCTTTTGTAATGTGGTGCATAATTACTGATATATACTATACATATATAAACATTTATTGAGTGTGCAGGCCTTTTGTAATGTGGTGCATAACTACTGATACATACTATACATATATAAACATTTATTGTGTGTGCAGACCTTTTGTAATGTGGTGCATAATTACTGATATATACTATACATATATAAACATTTATTGTGTGTGCAGACCTTTTGTAATGTGGTGCATAATTACTGATATATACTATACATATATAAACAGTTATTGAGTGTGCAGACCTTTTGTAATGTGGTGCATAATTACTGATATATACTATACATATATAAACATTTATTGAGTGTGCAGGCCTTTTGTAATGTTGTGCATAATTACTGATACATACTATAGATATATAAACATTTATTGTGTGTGCAGACCTTTTGTAATGTGGTGCATAATTACTGATATATACTATACATATATAAACATTTATTGAGTGTGCAGACCTTTTGTAATGTGGTGCATAATTACTGATATATACTATACATATATAAACATTTTTGTGCGTAGATCTTATGTAATGTGGTGCATAATTACTGATATATACTATACATATATAAACATTTATTGTGTGTGCAGACCTTTTGTAATGTGGTGCATAATTACTGATATATACTATACATATATAAACATTTATTGAGTGTGCAGACTTTTTGTAATGTGGTGCATAATTACTGATATATACTATACATATATAAACATTTATTGAGTGTGTAGACCTTTTGTAATGTGGTGCATAATTACTGATATATACTATACATATACAAACATTATTGTGTGTGCAGACCTTTTGTAATGTGGTGCATAATTACTGATATATACTATACATATATAAACATTTATTGAGTGTGCAGACCTTTTGTAATGTGGTGCATAATTACTGATACATACTATGCATATATAAACATTTATTGTGTGTGCAGACCTTTTGTAATGAGGTGCATAATTACTGATACATACTATAAATATATAAACATTATTGTGTGTTCAGACCTTTTGTAATGTGGTGCATAATTACTGATCCATACTATACATATATAAACATTTATTGTGTGTGCAGACCTTTTGTAATGTGGTGCATAATTACTGATATATACTATACATATATAAACATTTTTTGTGTGTGCAGACCTTTTGTAATGTGGTGCATAATTACTGATACATACTATACATATATAAACATTTATTGTTTGTGTAGACCTTTTGTAATGTGGTGCATAATTACTGATATATACTATACATATATAAACATTTTTGTGTGTGCAGACCTTTTGTAATGTGGTGCATAATTACTGATACATACTATACATATATAAACATTTATTGTGTGTGCAGACCTTTTGTAATGTGGTGCATAATTACTGATATATACTATACATATATAAACATTTATTGAGTGTGCATGCCTTTTGTAATGTGGTGCATAATTACTGATATATACTATACATATATAAACATTTATTGTTTGTGCAGACCTTTTGTAATGTGGTGCATAATTACTGATATATACTATACATATATAAACATTTATTGTTTGTGCAGACCTTTTGTAATGTGGTGCATAATTACTGATATATACTATACATATATAAACATTTTTGTGTGTGCAGACCTTTTGTAATGTGGTGCATAATTACTGATATATACTATACATATATAAACATTTATTGAGTGTGCATGCCTTTTGTAATGTGGTGCATAATTACTGATATATACTATACATATATAAACATTTATTGAGTGTGCAGACCTTTTGTAATGTGGTGCATAATTACTGATACATACTATACATATATAAACATTTAATTGTTTGTGCAGACCTTTTGTAATATGGTGCATAATTACTGATATATACTATACATATATAAACATTTTTGTGTGTGTAGACCTTTTGTAATGTGGTGCATAATTACTGATATATACTATACATATATAAACATTTTTGAGTGTGCAGACCTTTTGTAATGTGGTGCATAATTACTGATATATACTATACATATATAAACATTTATTGTTTGTGCAGACCTTTTGTAATGTGGTGCATAATTACTGATACATACTATACATATACAAACATTATTGTGTGTGCATGCCTTTTGTAATGTGGTGCATAATTACTGATATATACTATACATATATAAACATTTATTGAGTGTGCAGACCTTTTGTAATGTGGTGCATAATTACTGATATATACTATACATATATAAACATTTATTGAGTGTGCAGACCTTTTGTAATGTGGTGCATAATTACTGATATATACTATACATATATAAACATTATTGTGTGTGCAGACCTTTTGTAATATGGTGCATAATTACTGATATATACTATACATATATAAACATTATTGTGTGTGCAGATCTTTTGTAATGTGGTGCATAATTACTGATATATACTATACATATATAAACATTTTTGAGTGTGCAGACCTTTTGCAATGTGGTGCATAATTACTGATATATACTATACATATATAAACATTTATTGAGTGTGCAGACCTTTTGTAATGTGGTGCATAATTACTGATATATACTATACATATATAAACATTTATTGTGTTACAGACCTTTTGTAATGTGGTGCATAATTACTGATATATACTATACATATATAAACATTTTTGTGTGTGCAGACCTTTTGTAATGTGGTGCATAATTACTGATATATACTATACATATATAAACATTTTTGTGTGTGCAGACCTTTTGTAATGTGGTGCATAATTACTGATATATACTATACATATATAAACATTTATTGAGTGTGCATGCCTTTTGTAATGTGGTGCATAATTACTGATATATACTATACATATATAAACATTTATTGAGTGTGTAGACCTTTTGTAATGTGGTGCATAATTACTGATATATACTATACATATATAAACATTTTTGTGTGTGCAGACCTTTTGTAATGTGGTGCATAATTACTGATATATACTATACATATATAAACATTTATTGAGTGTGCATGCCTTTTGTAATGTGGTGCATAATTACTGATATATACTATACATATATAAACATTTATTGAGTGTGTAGACCTTTTGTAATGTGGTGCATAATTACTGATATATACTATACATATATAAACATTTATTGTGTTACAGACCTTTTGTAATGTGGTGCATAATTACTGATATATACTATACATATATAAACATTTTTGTGTGTGCAGACCTTTTGTAATGTGGTGCATAATTACTGATATATTCTATACATATATAAACATTTTTGTGTGTGTAGACCTTTTGTAATGTGGTGCATAATTATTGATACATACTATACATATATAAACATTTTTGTGTGTGCAGACCTTTTGTAATGTGGTGCATAATTACTGATATATACTATACATATATAAACATTTATTGAGTGTGTAGACCTTTTGTAATGTGGTGCATAATTACTGATATATACTATACATATATAAACATTTATTGTGTTACAGACCTTTTGTAATGTGGTGCATAATTACTGATATATACTATACATATATAAACATTTTTGTGTGTGCAGACCTTTTGTAATGTGGTGCATAATTACTGATATATACTATACATATATAAACATTTTTGTGTGTGTAGACCTTTTGTAATGTGGTGCATAATTACTGATATATACTATACATATATAAACAGTTATTGAGTGTGCAGGCCTTTTGTAATGTGGTGCATAATTACTGATATATACTATACACATACAAACATTATTGTGTGTGCAGACCTTTTGTAATGTGGTGCATAATTACTGATATATACTATACATATATAAACATTTATTGAGTGTGCAGACCTTTTGTAATGTGGTGCATAATTACTGATATATACTATACATATATAAACATTTATTGTGTTACAGACCTTTTGTAATGTGGTGCATAATTACTGATATATACTATACATATATAAACATTTTTGAGTGTGCAGACCTTTTGTAATGTGGTGCATAATTACTGATATATACTATACATATATAAACATTTATTGTGTGTGCAGACCTTTTGTAATGTGGTGCATAATTACTGATACATACTATACATATATAAACATTTTTGTGTGTGTAGACCTTTTGTAATGTGGTGCATAATTACTGATATATACTATACATATATAAACATTTTTGTGTGTACAGACCTTTTGTAATGTGGTGCATAATTACTGATATATACTATACATATATAAACATTATTGTGTGTGCAGACCTTTTGTAATATGGTGCATAATTACTGATACATACTATACATATATAAACATTTTTGTGTGTGTAGACCTTTTGTAATGTGGTGCATAATTACTGATATATACTATACATATATAAACATTTTTGTGTGTACAGACCTTTTGTAATGTGGTGCATAATTACTGATATATACTATACATATATAAACATTATTGTGTGTGCAGGCCTTTTGCAATGTGGTGCATAATTACTGATACATTATGTACATATATAAACATTTTTGTGTGTGTAGACCTTTTGTAATGTGGTGCATAATTACTGATACATACTATACATATATAAACATTTATTGTGTGTACAGACCTTTTGTAATGTGGTGCATAATTACTGATATATACTATACATATATAAACATTTATTGTGTGTGCAGACCTTTTGTAATGTGGTGCATAATTACTGATATATACTATACATATATAAACATTTATTGTGTGTGCAGACCTTTTGTAATGTGGTGCATAATTACTGATATATACTATACATATATAAACATTTATTGTTTGTGCAGACCTTTTGTAATATGGTGCATACTTACTGATATATACTATACATATATAAACATTTATTGTGTGTGCAGACCTTTTGTAATGTGGTGCATAATTACTGATATATACTATACATATATAAACATTTATTGTGTGTGCAGACCTTTTGTAATGTGGTGCATAATTACTGATAAATACTATACATATATATACATTTATTGAGTGTACAGACCTTTTGTAATGTGGTGCATAATTACTGATATATACTATACATATATAAACATTTATTGAGTGTGCAGACCTTTTGTAATGTGGTGCATAATTACTGATACATACTATACATATATAAACATTTATTGAGTGTGCAGACCTTTTGTAATGTGGTGCATAATTACTGATACATACTATACATATATAAACATTTATTGAGCGTGTAGACCTTTTGTAATGTGGTGCATAATTACTGATACATACTATACATATATAAACATTTTTGTGTGTGCAGGCCTTTTGCAATGTGGTGCATAATTACTGATACATACTATACATATATAAACATTATTGTGTGTGCAGGCCTTTTGTAATGTGGTGCATAATTACTGATACATACTATACATATATAAACATTTATTGTTTGTGTAGACCTTTTGTAATGTGGTGCATAATTACTGATATATACTATACATATATAAACATTTATTGTTTGTGCAGACCTTTTGTAATATGGTGCATAATTACTGATATATACTATACATATATAAACATTTATTGTGTGTGCAGACCTTTTGTAATGTGGTGCATAATTACTGATATATACTATACATATATAAACATTTATTGTGTGTGCAGACCTTTTGTAATGTGGTGCATAATTACTGATATATACTATACATATATAAACATTTATTGTGTGTGCAGACCTTTTGTAATGTGGTGCATAATTACTGATATATACTATACATATATAAACATGTATTGTGTGTGCAGATCTTTTGTAATGTGGTGCATAATTACTGATATATACTATACATATATAAACATTTATTGTGTGTGCAGACCTTTTGTAATGTGGTGCATAATTACTGATATATACTATACATATATAAACATTTATTGTGTGTGCAGACCTTTTGTAATGTGGTGCATAATTACTGATATATACTATACATATATAAACATTTATTGTGTGTACAGACCTTTTGTAATGTGGTGCATAATTACTGATATATACTATACATATATAAACATGTATTGTGTGTGCAGATCTTTTGTAATGTGGTGCATAATTACTGATATATACTATACATATATAAACATTTATTGTGTGTGCAGACCTTTTGTAATGTGGTGCATAATTACTGATATATACTATACATATATAAACATTTATTGAGTGTGTAGACCTTTTGTAATGTGGTGCATAATTACTGATATATACTATACATATATAAACATTTATTGCGTGTGCAGACCTTTTGTAATGTGGTGCATAATTACTGATACATACTATACATATATAAACATTTATTGAGTGTGCAGACCTTTTGTAATGTGGTGCATAATTACTGATATATACTATACATATATAAACATTTATTGAGTGTGCAGACCTTTTGTAATGTGGTGCATAATTACTGATATATTCTATACATATATAAACATTTATTGTTTGTGCAGACCTTTTGTAATGTGGTGCATAATTACTGATATATACTATACATATATAAACATTTATTGTGTGTGCAGACCTTTTGTAATGTGGTGCATAATTACTGATATATACTATACATATATAAACATTTATTGAGTGTGCAGACCTTTTGTAATGTGGTGCATAATTACTGATATATACTATACATATATAAACATTTATTGAGTGTGCAGACCTTTTGTAATGTGGTGCATAGTTACTGATATATACTATACATATATAAACATTTATTGAGTGTGCAGGCCTTTTGTAATGTGGTGCATAGTTACTGATATATACTATACATATATAAACATTTATTGAGTGTGCAGACCTTTTGTAATGTGGTGCATAATTACTGATATATACTATACATATATAAACATTTATTGAGTGTGCAGACCTTTTGTAATGTGGTGCATAATTACTGATACATACTATACATATATAAACATTTCTGTGTGTGCAGACCTTTTGTAATATGGTGCATAATTACTGATACATACTATACATATATAAACATTTATTGTGTGTACAGACCTTTTGTAATGTGGTGCATAATTACTGATACATACTATACATATATAAACATTTATTGAGTGTGCAGACCTTTTGTAATATGGTGCATAATTACTGATACATACTATACATATATAAACATTTATTGTGTGTACAGACCTTTTGTAATGTGGTGCATAATTACTGATACATACTATACATATATAAACATTTATTGAGTGTACAGACCTTTTGTAATGTGGTGCATAATTACTGATACATACTATACATATATAAACATTTATTGTGTGTACAGACCTTTTGTAATGTGGTGCATAATTACTGATACATACTATACATATATAAACATTTCAGTGTGTGCAGACCTTTTGTAATATGGTGCATAATATATAAACATTAGATATGTTGAAATGCAGAGCTTAAAGGGACACTCAAGTGAAAATTAAACTTCATGGCTCAGATAGAGCAGCATTTTTTAAACAACTTTCCAATTTACTTCAATTACCAAAATGTGCAGTCTTTTTATATTTATATTTTTTTGGTCACCAGCTCCTACTGAGCATGTGCAAGAATTTACAGAATATACAATTATACATTTGTGATTGGCTGATTGCAGTCACATGATACAGGGGAGTGGAAATAAACACAACTTACTACTCATTTGAAGTTCAGACTAAGGGGGATATTTATCAAAGGTCTGGCGGACCTGGTCCAACAGTGCGGATCCGGTCCGCCAGACCTCGCTGAATGCTGAGAGCAATACGCTCTCCGCATTCAGCATTGCACTAGCAGCTCTTGTGAACTGCTGGTGCAATGCAGCCTACTCTTTCTTTAGACCGCTGCTCCATAACTTGTGTTTCCGGTGAGCCTGAAGACTCGCCAGAAACACGGGCCCTCAAGATCCATCTAGACCTTGATAAATGGGCCCCTAAGGGTCATATATATCAAGCTCCATGTTTCTGGCAAGTCTTCAGGCTCCATAACCTGTCGGCCTGCTCTGAGGCAGCAGACAGACATCGCCAGAAATCAAACCGATCAAATACAATCGGGTTGACTGACACCACCTGCTGCCGGGCGATTGGCCGCAAATCTGCAGGGGGCGACATTGCACCAGCAGCTAACAAGAACTGCTGGTGCAATGATAAATGCAGAGAGCGTATGCTGTTGGCATTTATTGATGTGCAGCGGGCATGAGCCGCAATATCGGATCATGTCCGCTCGCACAATGATAATTCGGCTCCTAAGTGCTATTGCATTGTGTTGTTATTATATATTTGTTAATTGTGCACATCTACTGTATTTAATAGTCCTTATATATGTATGTAAGCATCTACATATATACAGTTCCCATAGATCGCAATATAAAGGCACTTTTTAGCAATGTTTTTTTTCTAACACTTCACAGCCGCCACTTTACCCCCCAAAACTGCCTAGTCCAGTTATTTAAATGAAAAATAAAAATTCTGCTATATTTATTTTTTAATAAAATACACTACATTGTATTTCGGGGGCAAGTGGGGATATTTATAAAATTAACCAGAGATTGGATCTGATTAATTTTTTAAGTGCTAATTGCTACGGCGAGTTTGTGGTAGCAATAAATAGCCACTTGTAATGGCTGGTTATTTATCGTGCACCTGCAATGGGTAAATTTGCTGTCTGCGGGCACTTGTAAGTTTTAGCCCTGTATTGCGTTGATTATGTGTCCCTTTATTAGAGACCTCACACTTCTTAGGGTTTGATGAGTTGTGGCCAGTGTCACCGCTGGCTAGCACAGTGTTAATACTACTATAACACTCTGTCACCACTTCTTTCTGCGCTCACTTGTCAGAGCTGATGGGACGGGACGCATTTAATTGTGTTTCATTTCCGCCTGGGAAAGGGCACCCAGTGCCTATCTCCTGCCGTATCTCACAAGTAATTCAGCTGCAGATGCCTCCGCAGACCTAAGGGGTGAAGCTTTTCATTACTTTTGGTCTCCCTTCTGCTGAAATCCCAGTCAGAAAAAAATAAATTATTTTTTTTTTGACAAAAAAATTGGTATTTTGTACGTTGAGCCGCCTACAGGAGAATATTTCATTTCTATTCCCTCTGCTGACAGCTCAGACACATGTAGGATTGATATTTAGCACATTTTCTTGCTGACAATATATGCCGCCTTACTTACAGTACAATCCCGGCAGCTGTCCAGTACAGCAGGCAGCGGAAAGCTACTTAGTTAACTCCTTCATTACCAGAAAGCTGTGATGGCAATCAAGAGGTTAAAAGCTTCAGAAACTATTAAGCATTGCTCATCTGCTCATTTGGAGATGTTGATTGCAAGCTCTTGAGGACAGTACTGGATATCAGTATTCACTTGAATAAAGCTCTCTATGCTATCTCCTACGTTATTCTAAGTATTTTCCTCACTAAAGCTCACTCATCAGGACAACTGGTGAAGCTGGAGGGGCTGCTAAGTCTACTGTCTTAGAGTCCCATATACACATCCACATACCATATATACAGCTCCTCACTTACCTGTATATATACTGCCCTATATAACATACCATATATATATATAGACACTCATTCATATATACTGCCCTATATAACATACTATATATACTGCCCTATATAACATACCGTATATACTGCCCCTTACACCTAATATATACTGCCCTATATAGCATACCATATATACAGCCACTCACTCATATACACTGCCCTATATAACATACTATATATACTGCCCTATATAACATACTATATATACTGCCCTATATAACATACCATATATATAGCCACTCATTCATATATACTGCCCTATATAACATACCATATATATATAGCCACTCATTCATATATACTGCCCTATATAACATACTATATATACTGCCCTATATAACATACCATATATACTGCCCCTTACACCTAATATATACTGCCCTATATAGCATACTATATATACTGCCCTATATAACATACTATATATACCGCCCCTTACACCTAATATATACTGCCCTATATAACATACTATATATACTGCCCTATATAACATACCATATATACTGCCCCTTACACCTAATATATACTGCCCTATATAGCATACTATATATACTGCCCTATATAACATACTATATATACTGCCCTATATAACATACCATATATATAGACACTCATTCATATATACTGCCCTATATAACATACTATATATACTGCCCTATATAACATACTATATATACTGCCCTATATAACATACCGTATATACTGCCCCTTACACCTAATATAGACTGCCCTATATAACATACCATATATACTGTCCTATATAACACACCATATATACTGCCCCTCACACCTAATATACACTGCCCTATATAACATATTATATATACTGCCACTCACAGCACACCTAATATATATGGCCCTATATAACATGCTGCCTATACTGCCCTATATAACAAACTGTATATACTGCCCTATATAAAAACTGCCCCTCACACCTAATATACACTGCCCTATATAACATATTATATATACTGCCACTCACAGCACACCTAATATATATGGCCCTATATAACATGCTGCCTATACTGCCCTATAAAACAAACTATATATACTGCCACTCATAGCATACCTAATATATACTGCCCTATATAAAAACTGCCCCTCACACCTAATATACACTGCCCTATATAACATATTATATATACTGCCACTCACAGCACACCTAATATATATATGGCCCTATATAACATGCCGCCTATACTGCCCTATATAACAAACTGTATATACTGCCCTATATAACAACTGCCCCTCACACCTAATATACACTGCCCTATATAACATATTATATATACTGCCACTCACAGCACACCTAATATATATGGCCCTATATAACATGCCGCCTATACTGCCCTATATAACAAACTGTATATACTGCCCTATATAACAACTGCCCCTCACACCTAATATACACTGCCCTATATAACATATTATATATACTGCCTCTCACAGCACACCTAATATATATGGCCCTATATAACATGCCGCCTATACTGCCCTATATAACAAACTGTATATACTGCCTCTCACAGCATACTTAATATATACTGCCCTATATAACATAGCATATATACTGCCACTCACAGCATACCTAATATATACTGCCCAATATAACATACCATATATGTAGCTCACACCCTGTATAACCACCTATATATACTACCACTTATATACTACCACTCACAGCACATCTAATATATACTGACCTACATAAAATGACATGTGTAGTTCTGACCCTGTAGAACCCCCTACATATATATATATATATATATATATATATATATATATATATATATATACTTCCTAGCAAATCTTATATATACTGGGCTACATAAAATGTTTTGGGGTAGCCCACAGATCCTCAGATCCCATATATATATACATTTATATAAAGCACTTGCTACAGAGGGTCACCTATACACAATATCCTAAATGAGATTCCATTTATCGCTCATACTATGTAGCAATGTATTTCTACACTGTCCTAACCAGCACCCTTCACTCCCATTTAATAATATACATATATTCACCGAATAAATTCATTTACTAGCTCCTTCTGTACTGATACTTATAGCTCAGTGACAGCCCCTTGGAAAGGATATAAAATGTCTGTTTCATTCTTGTAATAAAAACATCATTTTTAAAACGATTTTACCTTATATTTATTTTTAACTTCATTTGTGCAGTGTGTATTTCTTCCTGTCACAGCAGCACAAGGGGACTAGGGACTCTACAGAAAGCATATCTAGCTTGATGTCATAAATATTCTAGAGTAACATGAGCTGGCTTAGGGTTCAGTGACTGATAGAGAAACAGGACATTATTTTTTTGCTCATGCTCAGAAGAGGCAGACTGCAAGTTCTCAGCATGCCAGCTCCCTATTGGCTACACTGATAATTTTTTAATGCTCAGTAATGTTATTTGACGCTTATTAACACATTCACTTGTTATGCTTGCTTTGATTTATCATGTTTAACACTTTATCAGCCACATATAGATACATAATGAATCTGTCCCAGAGAGACATGCACAGAGCATAAAGCAGTCATTTCCCCTCTCAGTCAGCTCCTTAACAACCAGTTACACCCCCTACCAAAAATGATATATCATTAAAGGGATATGAAACCCAATTTTTTTCCTTTCATAATTCAGATAGAGCAGCAATTTTAAGCACCTTTCTAATTTACTCAGTTTTTCATCGTTCTCTTGTTATCTTTATTTGAAAAGCAGGAATGTAAGCTTAGGAGCCAGTCCATTTTGGGTTCAGCACCTGGGTAGCAATTGCTGATTGGTGGCTAAATGTAGGATTGCATATCCCTTTAATTAACCTCTGACTGACACATGTAGGTAATTTGTTATTCCTTTACAAGCAGACAGATACAAATCAGCCATATACAGACAGAATAGTGATTGACCCCTTCCAACCTGACAAAGATTAGTTATAACCCCTAAAACCTAACAGACAACAAGACAGATAATTACTTTCTTGCATACATATATAGAGCAGAGGTTAGATTGAATGATCTATCTGAATGATGAAAGAAATATTTTGGGTTTCATGTCCCTTTAACCGTTATATACACTGCACTTCCCAGAATTCAGTTCCCTATATTAGCCGTTATATACACTGCACTTCCCAGAACTCAGTTCCCTATATTAGCCGTTATATACACTGCACTTCCCAGATTTCAGTTCCCTATATTAGCCGTTATATACACTGCACTTCCCAGATTTCAGTTCCCTATATTAGCCGTTATATACACTGCACTTCCCAGAACTCAGTTCCCTATATTAGCCGTTATATACACTGCACTTCCCAGATTTCAGTTCCCTATATTAGCCGTTATATACACTGCACTTCCCAGATTTCAGTTCCCTATATTAACCGTTATATACACTGCACTTCCCAGAACTCAGTTCCCCATATTAGCCGTTATATACACTGCACTTCCCAGATTTCAGTTCCCTATATTAACCGTTATATACACTGCACTTCCCAGAACTCAGTTCCCTATATTAGCCGTTATATACACTGCACTTCCCAGATTTCAGTTCCCTATATTAACCGTTATATACACTGCACTTCCCAGAACTCAGTTCCCCATATTAGCCGTTATATACACTGCACTTCCCAGATTTCAGTTCCCTATATTAGCCGTTATATACACTGCACTTCCCAGAATTCAGTTCCCTATATTAGCCGTTATATACACTGCACTTCCCAGAACTCAGTTCCCTATATTAGCCGTTATATACACTGCACTTCCCAGATTTCAGTTCCCTATATTAGCCGTTATATACACTGCACTTCCCAGATTTCAGTTCCCTATATTAACCGTTATATACACTGCACTTCCCAGAACTCAGTTCCCCATATTAGCCGTTATATACACTGCACTTCCCAGATTTCAGTTCCCTATATTAACCGTTATATACACTGCACTTCGCAGATTTCAGTTCCCTATATTAACCGTTATATACACTGCACTTCCCAGATTTCAGTTCCCTATATTAACCGTTATATACACTGCACTTCCCAGATTTCAGTTCCCTATATTAACCGTTATATACACTGCACTTCCCAGATTTCAGTTCCCTATATTAACCGTTATATACACTGCACTTCCCAGATTTCAGTTCCCTATATTAACCGTTATATACACTGTACTTCCCAGATTTCAGTTCCCTATATTAACCGTTATATACACTGTACTTCCCAGATTTCAGTTCCCTATATTAACCGTTATATACACTGCACTTCCCAGAACTCAGTTCCCCATATTAGCTGTTATATACACTGTACTTCCCAGAACTCAGTTCCCTATATTAGCTGTTAAATACACTGCATTTCCCTGAATTCATCTCCCCATATTAGCCGTTATATACACTGTACTTCCCAGAATTCAGTTCCCTATATTAGCCGTTATATACACTGTACTTCCCAGAATTCAGTTCCCTATATTAGCCGTTATATACACTGCACTTCCCAGAACTCAGTTCCCCATATTAGCCGTTATATACACTGCACTTCCCAGAACTCAGTTCCCCATATTAGCCGTTATATACACTGCACTTCCCAGAACTCAGTTCCCCATATTAGCTGTTCTATACTGTACACTGTACTTCCCAGAACTCAGTTCCCTATATTAGCCGTTATATACACTGCACTTCCCAGAACTCAGTTCCCCATATTAGCTGTTCTATACTGTACACTGTACTTCCCAGATTTCAGTTCCCTATATTAGCCGTTATATACACTGCACTTCCCAGAACTCAGTTCCCCATATTAGCTGTTCTATACTGTACACTGTACTTCCCAGATTTCAGTTCCCTATATTAGCCGTTATATACACTGCACTTCCCAGAACTCAGTTCCCCATATTAGCTGTTCTATACTGTACACTGTACTTCCCAGATTTCAGTTCCCTATATTAGCCGTTATATACACTGCACTTCCCAGAACTCAGTTCCCCATATTAGCTGTTCTATACTGTACACTGTACTTCCCAGATTTCAGTTCCCTATATTAGCCGTTATATACACTGCACTATACAGGTATATTGTATCACTGCACTATGCAAACCACAGTCAGAAGCTGAACAAAGCTTGTATAAGGCTTTCTTGTCAGGTAGCCCATAACTCAGCAGTATAACACTCAGGCATTGATCAGGTCAGAAAATATTATGTGTTTATCTATAGAAATTGTAAATACACA
Source organism: Bombina bombina (assembly GCF_027579735.1). Taxonomy (NCBI): domain Eukaryota; kingdom Metazoa; phylum Chordata; class Amphibia; order Anura; family Bombinatoridae; genus Bombina; species Bombina bombina. The sequence continues at coordinate 21,164,420 of NC_069504.1, read as the reverse complement.
GATCATTAAGATCAAAATGGTTCCTTCAATATCACCTCATATCTCAATAGTAACTTCTAATTACTACATTATTCAATCATAATTTGTTGCAGAATTAAATTTCACAACATAAAAGTCTGTAACTCTGTGTAACCAGAGGATTTCATTTCCTTCTGTCTGTTTGTCCCTCTGTCTATCCGTTTATCTGTCCTCTATATTAGTCTGTATGTCCGCTCAGAATTCCCGTATGAAGTTCATTGTGCGGTTATTTATAAGGTTTTCACATTTATTCCTTTTAATCTATTGAAAAACATCACGTTATTACAACCCATTGGTTTTGTGACACGACAACGCTACATCTTTATCGCATTTTTCAAGCAGTGTTTTTCTGTTTGCATAGTTTTTTTTTGTTTTTTCAACATTACCATTAAAGGGACACTGAACCCAAATTTTTGTCTTCCGTGATTCAGATAGAGCATGCAATTTTAAGCAACTTTCTAATTTACTTCTAGCATCAACTTTTCTTCGTTCTCTTACTATCTTTATTTGAAAAAGAAGGCATCTAAGCTTTTTTTGTTGTTCAGAACTCTGAACAGCACTTTTTTATTGGTGGATGAATTTATTCACCAATCAGCAAGAACAACACAGGTTGTTCACCCAAAATGGGCCGGCATCTAAACTTACATTCTTGCATTTCAAATAAAGATACCAAGAAAATGAAGAAAATTTGATAATAGGAGTAAATTAGAAAGTTTCTTAAAATGTTATGCTCTATCTGAATCACGAAAGAAAAAATGTGGGTTCAGTGTCCCTTTAAGGTTTAATCGTACTTAGCACTATTGCTTTTGGTTTAACAGAAAGTGACAAAAAAAGCACAATCACAACTAAAATACACATGATCAGAACATTCATTACTAATGGCCATATAGTGTTTGCACAATTATATCAAATTATATAAAACAATAATTCCACATGTATCATTATTTAATATTGTATTAGATTACAAGTGGAGCGCTAATTTATTGCCGTTTGCGTGCTTGCAATAAATAATAATAATTAAAAAGTGGCTAATTATTGCTGCAGCAGGCCCGCCCCAAATGCCCCCAAAATACAGTGGTGTGTATTTTATTTAAAACATAAAAATTGTAGCATTTTTTTTTAATAAAATAACAGCAACAGGCCGTTTTGGGGGGCTAAAGTTGACAGGTGTGAGAAAAAAAATCCCGCAATATTTAGCGCTGCGGAATCTGTTGGCGCTCTACAAATAACTGATAATAATATTTAGCGCTCTACTTTAAATTAAAAACAACGGCATCACACAAACAATCTAGTCAGCCGTCATCATCAAGTTAAGCTTAGCTCTCATGTTTTACGCTGAGACATTTCATAGTAAAGACACAAGCTGTGGAGCAAAGCTTTCACAACCTGAGCCAACATAAATCCAGGCCATCGATCAGTCTCACATATCCTAAAATGGCATCACATAAAGATAATGGTTGCCTAACCTAAGGGAACAGTTTGCCCTCCATAACAGGATATGTTGCAACCACACATCTATATTATGTCATTTGCAGCACTTTTCTTGCAGTCTGTATATATTTTAGTTTTCTAAAATACTTTTGTTCGCCCTAGAAGTGATACAAAATATATCATTGTTATTTTTTTTCAGAGGTCATGGGTCCCTGATCTAAATACACTGATTGTAGTTTCATAACCAATTGATGAGTTACAAACCCACTGATAACATATTATTCCCATATAAAACCTGCTGATAACATATTATTCCTATATAAAACCTGCTGATAACATATTATTCCCATATAAAACCTGCTGATAACATATTATTCCCATATAAAACCTGCTGATAACATATTATTCCCATATAAAACCTGCTGATAACATATTATTCCTATATAAAACCTGCTGATAACATATTATTCCTATATAAAACCTGCTAACATATTATTCCTATATAAAACCTGCTAACATATTATTCCTATATAAAACCTGCTAACATATTATTCCTATATAAAACCTGCTAACATATTATTCCTATATAAAACCTGCTGATAACATATTATTCACATATAAAACCCGCTGATAGCATATTATTCCTATATAAAACCCGCTGATAACATAGTATTCCCATATAAAACCCGCTGATAACATATTATTAGATGTGGAGCCGCTGTGATGTTAAAAGATGATTCTTTATTCAAAATTCCTTAAAAATAAGGAGGCATCCCAAACATATGAAGAGGAAACTGCCGCTTACATGTTTCGGCCATTGTGGTCGTAGTCATAGCATGCAGTGATACTATACAGGTGTGATTAAAACAGGTAAGGTATTACCTGATTGGATAGACATAAAAGAAACGCCCATATGTAAATTCCACAGTTTCATTAACTCATAGTAGCCCTAATCCAAAATTCAATACAGACAATGGAGCCATAATGTGTAATGAATAGTGGATGTGAAAAAGGAACAAATACATATATAAAATATATATCTATAATCAAATACAATTGTGATAATAAATATTAATGATAATAATAATGTGTTGAAGGGCTAGGAGATGCAGTAAAATAAAACAAGAGCATACTCAGGTATACTGGGAAAGTAAGAATAAGGTATATAAATAACAGCAGAAGTTATTCTTCATATATCTTACTTAACCCCTCAGGAAATAATGCCCAATGCCCAAATTGAGTTTTATTAAAAGGCATAGAGGTCCCATAATAATAGATAATACAAAGCGCACAAGATGTTAATTGAAGTAAGGGCCAAAAACACATATCTCATCTACAGCATTCAAGTGTCAGTATGTAACCTATCTATATCATAGTAAGGATAAGATGAAGGAGATGGCTACCCTTCTAATAAAACCTACTCAAGAGGTATGTATATATATCAAGGGGTACATAGATGTATAGATTAATAAATTAATTTATTAAGGAGGAGGAACCCCGCCCTAGGGACCACAAGGATAATACCTATGTTCCCAGAAAGCACTCACTCCCAGAAATTAATCAAATCATATCTGGAGTTTAAGCCATGGGGTGTTCTGGATTTTTCACCTTAAGACCAGAACACCTCACACTTGGCCAGAATGCTTTCGAGGTCTCCTCCTCTTTTTGGCGTAACAACTTTCTCAATGGCAATCCACCTAAAAGTGTCTAATTTGCCATTGTGGACAGTTGTGAAGTGCTGCACAAGTAGTGAGGTCGATTTCCCTCTCTCATGAGTGGAAATATGTTCCCTTATACGTGTATTTATATCCCTGGACATAAGTCCTGTGTATTGAATGTTACACTTGATGCAGGTGATTAGATAGATAACACTGGTATGGGTGCAATTCATGCATGTCTTGATGTCATATATTTTGCCTGTAAAGGCTGAGGTGAAAGTATTAGATATTTGGACATAAGGGATATAAATACACGTATAAGGGAACATATTTCCACGCTTGAGAGAGGGAAATCGACCTCACTACTTGTGCAGCACTTCACAACTGTCCACAATGGCAAATTAGACACTTTTAGGTGGATTGCCATTGAGAAAGTTGTTACTCCAAAAAGAGGAGGAGACCTCGAAAGCATTCTGGCCAAGCGTGAGGTGTTCTGGATTTTTCACCTTAAGACCAGAACACCCCATGGCTTAAACTCCAGATATGATTTGATTAATTTCTGGGAGTGAGTGCTTTCTGGGACCATAGGTATTATCCTTTTGGTCCGTAGGGCGGGGTTCCTCCTCCTTAATAAATTAATTTATTAATCTATACATCTATGTACCCCTTGATATATATACATACCTCTTGAGTAGGTTTTATTAGAAGGGTAGCCATCTCCTTCATCTTATCCTTACTATGATATAGATAGGTTACATACTGACACTTGAATGCTGTAGATAAGATATGTGTTTTTGGCCCTTACTTCAATTAACATCTTGTGCGCTTTGTATTATCTATTATTATGGGACCTCTATGCCTTTTAATAAAACTCAATTTGGGCATTGGGCATTATTTCCTGAGGGTTTAAGTAAGATATATGAAGAATAACTTCTGCTGTTATTTATATACCTTATTCTTACTTTCCCAGTATACCTGAGTATGCTCTTGTTTTATTTTACTGCATCTCCTAGCCCTTCAACACATTATTATTATCATTAATATTTAATATCACAATTGTATTTAATTATTGATATATATTTTATATATGTGTTTTCTTTACATCAGTATTAAGCATATTTTCAATATATGTATTTGTCCCTTTTTGACATCCACTATTCATTACACATTATGGCTCCCTTTTTTTGTGGTCTATGTTCTTTTTGTTTTATAACATTATGACCGCTATGGCTCCATTGTCTGTATTGAATTTTGGATTAGGGCTACTATGAGTTAATGGAACTGTGTAATTTACATATGGGCGTTTTTTTTCTTTCATGTCTATCCAATCAGGTAATACCTTACCTGTTTTAATCACACCTGTATAGTATCTGTTACGGTTGCCTCCAGGCTGGCTGGAAGTTGGACCGTAGAAAAGGATGCTCCTAGCGCTCACCAAAGGAGCAGCAGCACCGTAGACTCTATAACTGCTGCGTAGCCACCATAAGTAATGCAGACTCTATGAACCACCGCTGCTGGGCTGGTATCTCGCCATCTGCTCTGCGCCCTGGACCTATGACCAGGCTCCAGTAGGTGAACCTCTTCCTTCTGTAGCAATCCCTGTAGCTAAGGGAGTATGAAGAGCATAGCAATCCCTGTAGTGATTATAAACTGTATCCTACAAACATGAGTCAAAGCTTCAAGTTAGAGGGTCAACATAGGTCTCATGTGCTGGAGCACACAGCCTGCTTTTTATTGAGGTTACATGCAAACAGGACACTCTCAGGGGGAGGCATAAAATCCCCCATCACACATTTGATATTAGATAGAGAGACACTGCCTTTGACAGGCCACAACATTACTTCAGCAGATAACATTTTACACACAATAAAACAATGCAGTCCACCTTATCACTACTAGAAGTCTGATTAGACAATGGGAAAGTTTATCACTAAACTTAATTAGAGCTGATCCCAGCAAACTTGTATTTAGAATGCTTCTTGAAGCTGAACAAAGTTATCTCTGTAGTTCTGACCGAAGGGTCTGTCACATAGCACTTAATGGCACACAATGAAACTGAACAAAGTGGGAGAAAGCCAGGGACAAGTCATTTCACAGGTCTGGGGACATAGTCTTAAAGGGGCATTGTTCACCAAAGTCACAATATGTCCCCAGACGGTTCTTAAAGGGCCACACACACCCAACAAAAGTCAATATGTCCTCAGGGGCACAATCTTCCAGGGGCCATAGTCATGTGGAAGGAGGCTGGCAAATAGGCTTCTCCAAACTCCAGGGAAGCAGGGCAATTTTCCATTTAAAGGGCCAGTTACAAACAGCAGTTTGTAACAGTATCACTGCATGCTATGACTATGGCTACAATGGCCGAAACATGTAAGCAGCAGTTTCCTCTTCATATGTTTGGGATGCCTCCTTATTTTTAAGGAATTTTGAATAAAGAATAATCTTTTAACATCACAGCGGCTCCACATCTACTTTGTTCCTGCTTTCTACCAGCATACGGAACCGCTGTGCCCGCCTGGTCGGGTTTGCTGCAGCCAGTCCAGGAACCTATACTCTCTCTCCCCCACCTCGCGAATACGTCACTTGCGATGCCAATGGAGCCTTTTTCCGGATCCAGCCAGCGTGCAGACTGCAAACGCCGGGCGATCAGCTGTGGCAGTTGTCGAGTGTGTCTCAGACCGTGGAGGTAAAAGAAACAAGCCGAGTACAGCCCTAGAGCTCACGCAGCACGCATCGTTTGTCAAGGTAATTCCATGGCGGCATGGAGGTAGGGGGGAGTTGATATCAGGTGTTGAATAACAGGTCCTGGTGAATAACATCGCTTTGAATGTGATAAGCGCATATAGACTATAAACAGTGTGCCTTTCTTTCTTCTATATTTTGTGATAACATATTATTCCCATATAAAACCCGCTGATAACATATTATTCCCATATAAAACCCGCTGATAACATATTATTCCCATATAAAACCCGCTGATAACATAGTATTCCCATATAAAACCCGCTGATAACATAGTATTCCCATATAAAACCCGCTGATAACATAGTATTCCCATATAAAACCCGCTGATAACATAGTATTCCCATATAAAACCCGCTGATAACATAGTATTCCCATATAAAACCCGCTGATAACATAGTATTCCCATATAAAACCCGCTGATAACATATTAATCCATATAAAACCTGCTGATAACATATTATTCACATATAAAACCTGCTGATAACATATTATTCACATATAAAACCCACTGATAACATATTATTCACATATAAAACAGGCTAATAACATATTATTCCCATATAAAACCCGCTGATAACATATTATTCCCACATAAAACCTGCTAGTGATGTCGCGAATTGTTTGCCGGCGAATAGAACATAGCTTGTTCGCGTTCGCAGCGGCGGGCAAACAAATGCGATGTTCAATCCGCCCCCAATTCGTCATCATTGAGTAAACTTTGACCCTGTATCTCACAGTCTGCAGACACATTTCAGCCAATCGGCAGCAGACACTCCCTCCCAGCTCCTGAACAGCAGCCATTTTAGATTCATTCTGATCCTGCATTCTTAGTGAGAGGAGGGATAGTGTAGCTCCTGCTGATTTTATAGGGAAATTGATAGCTAGGCTAGTGTATTCAGTGTCCACTATAGTCCTGAAGGACTCATCTGATCTCTGCTGTAAGGACAGCACCCCAAAAAGCCCTTTTTAGGGCTAGAACCATCAGTCTGTTTTTTTTTTTTTTGCCTGTGTAATTTTATTGTGAAACATCAGTCTGCTAGTGAAATCTAATTGCAGTTGCCTGCCTGCAGTGCCACCACTCATATCTGTTGTAACAGTAGTGTAAATTTAAAAAAAATTTTTTTTTGACTGTGAAACATCAGTCTGCTAGTGTAATCTAATAGCAGTTGCCTGCCTGCCAGCGTGTGTGCCAGGCCCACTTGCTAAGTGCCACCACTCATATCTGTTGTAACAGTAGTGTAAATTTTTTTTAAAAAAAAATTTTTTGACTGTGAAAGATCAGTCTGCTAGTGTAATCTAATAGCAGTTGCCTGCCAGCGTGTGTGCCAGGCCCACTTGCCAACTAGTGCCACCACTCATATCTGTTGTAACAGTAGTGTAAATTTTGTAAAAAAAAAAACTTTTTTGACTGTGAAACATCAGTCTGCTAGTGTAATCTAATTGCAGTTGCCTGCCTGCCAGCGTGTGTGCCAAACCCACTTGCCAACTAGTGCCACCACTCATATCTGTTGTAACAGTAGTGTAAATTTTTTTAAAAAAAAACACTTTTTTGACTGTGAAACATCAGTCTGCTAGTGTAATCTAATAGCAGTTGCCTGCCTGCCAGCGTGTGTGCCAGGCCCACTTGCCAACTAGTGCCACCACTCATATCTGTTGTAACAGTAGTGTAGCTTTTTTGTGTCAGGCTCACAGCGTATACTGTGCCCACTTGCCCAGTGCCACCACTCATATCTTGTTTAATAGTAGTGTAAGTGTACATTTAAAAAAAAAAAAAACTTTTTGGATTGTGAAACATCAGTCTGCTTTTTTGTGCCAGGCTCACAGCATATACTGTGCCCACTCACCCAGTGCCACCACTCATATCTTGTTTAATAGTAGTGTAAGTGTACTTTTAAATAAAAATGACAGGCAGAGGCAGGCCACCCAGCAGGTGCCGTCGTGGTTGTGGTGCTGTAATTCCCTTTGACCCTACAATAATGCCCAGTGTTCGGAGGCCACGTACCATGAACGCGAAAAGTTCTGAGGAGGACCTAGTTGACTGGCTAACATAGGACACCCAATCTTCTACAGCTTCCGCTCGGAACCTTGACGCACCATTCACCTCCAGCTTAGCTTCAGGCACCTCTCAAGTGACCACTCGCCCGCCTGCTGCCACCACCAACACTAGCACCACAGCCGCTTCACTTGATCTGTCAGAGGAGTTATTGACACATCAGTTTGAAGAAATGAGTGAAGCGCAACCATCATTGACAGAGGATGTAGATAACAGTGATATGTCTCAGTCAGGCAGCATTACAGATATGAACGTACAGTGTGATGATGATGACGTACCTGCTGCTGCTTCCTTTGTTGATTTGTCAGATACAAGTGAAGCGGTTGATGATGATGCGTCCGTGGATGTCACGTGGGTGCCCGCTAGAAGAGAAGAAGAGGGGGAAAGTTCAGATGGGGAGACAGAGAGGAGGAGGAGGAGACGAGTTGGAAGCATGGGGAGGTCGTCGCAAGGAGCTAGTGGCACAGTCAGACAGCATGCATCGGCACCCGGGGTCAGCCAGACAGCACACCAATCAACGCAAGCTGTTGCCACCACCAGAATGCCGTAATCGCAGAGCTCAGCAGTGTGACTTTTTTTTGTGTGTCTGCCTCTGACAACAGCGATGCCATTTGCAACCTGTGCCAAAAGAAACTGAGTCGTGGGAAGTCCAACACCCACCTAGGTACAACTGCTTTGCGAAGGCACATGATCTCACATCACAAACGCCGATGGGATGAACACATGAGTAGAAGCAGCACACAAACTCAAAGCCGCCATCCTCCTCCTGGTCCAGCATCTTCAGCCACGTCAACCACTGCTGTCCACCTTGCCCCCTCTCAACCATCCGCCACTCCGTCTCTCTTCCATAGCAGTTCCTGCTCATCTGCCCACAGTCAGGTGTCTGTCAAGGACATGTTTGAGCGTAAGAAGCCAATGTCCCAAAGTCACCCCCTTGCCCGGCGTCTGACAGCTGGCTTGTCTGAACTCTTAGCCCGCCAGCTTTTACCATACAAGCTGGTGGAGTCTGAGGTGTTCAAAAAATTTGTAGCTATTGGGACACCGCAGTGGAAGGTACCCGGCTGAAATTTCTTTTCACAAAAGGCAATCTCCAACCTGTACTCGATTGTGCGAAAGGAAGTAATGGCATGTCTGGCACACAGTGCTGGGGCAAGGGTCCATCTGACCACTGATAGCTGGTCTGCAAAGCATGGTCAGGGCAGGTATATCACCTACACTGCGCATTGGGTAAACCTGCTGATGGCTGCCAAGCATGGAATGCGTGGCTCTGCAGAGGAGTTGGTGACACCGCCACGACTTGCAGGCAGGCCTGCTGCCACCTCCTCTACTCCACCTACTCCATCCTCTTCCATAACCTCCTCGGCTGAGTCCTCTTCTGCTGCTGCATCTTGCTCCACATCAACGGCACTCCCCCAACTCCGCAAGTACTATTCCACATCCCGGATACGGCAGTGTCACGCCTTCTTGGGGTTGACTTGCCTGAAAGCAGAGAGTCACACCGGAACATCACTCCTGTCCACCCTGAACGCACAGGTGGATCAGTGGCTGACTCCACACCAAATGGAGATCGGCAAAGTGGTTTCTGACAACGGAAGTAATTTGTTGGCGGCATTGAAATTGGGCAAGTTGACACATGTGCCATGCATGGCACATGTGTGTAATCTGATCGTACAACGGTTTGTGCATAAGTACCCAGGCTTACAGGACGTCCTGAAGCAGGCCAGGAAGGTGTGTGGTCATTTCAGGCATTCCTACACGGCCATGGCGAATTTTGCAGATATCCAGCGGCGAAACAACATGCCAGTGAGGCGCTTGATTTGCGACAACCCGACAAGTTGGAATTCAACACTCTTAATGTTCGACCACCTGCTGCAACAAGAAAAATCCGTTAACGAGTATTTGTATGACCGGGGTGCTAGGACAGCCTCTGCGGAGCTGGGGATTTTTTTGCCATGTTACTGGACGCTCATGCGCAATGCCTGTAGGCTCATGCGTCCTTTTGAGGAGGTGACAAACCTAGTCAGTCGCACCGAAGGCACCATCAGCGACATCATACCATTTGTTTTCTTCCTGGAGCGTGCCCTGCGAAGAGTGATGGATCAGGCCATAGATGAGCGTGAAGAGGAAGAGGAAGGGTTGTGGTCACCATCACCACCAGAAACAGCCTTATCAGCATCGCTTGCTGGACCAGCGACAACGCTGGAAGAGGATTGTGAGGAAGAGGAGTCAGAGGAGGAATGTGGCTTGGAGGAGGAGGAGGAAGACCAACCACAACAGGCATCCCAGGGTGCTCATTGTCACCTATCTGGTACCCGTGGTGTTGTACGTGCCTGGGGGGAAGAAGATACCTTCAGTGAGATCATTGAGGATGAGGAACGGGACATGAGTAGCTCGGCATCCAACCGTGTGCAAATGGGGTCTTTCATGCTGTCGTGCCTGTTGAGTGACCCTCGTATAAAAAGCTGAAGGAGAAGGACCTGTACTGGGTGTCCACGCAACTAGACCCCGGTATAAGCATAAAGTGCCTGAAATGTTACCAAATTCACTCAAGTCGGAAAGGATGCAGCAGTTCCAAAATAAATTAAAAAGTATGCTTTACAAAGCGTATAAGGGTGATGTCACAGCACAATAGAAATCTAACAGGGGAAGAGGTGAAAGTAATCCTCCGACTCCCACGACCACGCCGGCAAGGACAGGACGCTTTACAGACGTGTTGTTGATGGAGGACATGCAGAGCTTTTTAACTCCTATGCATCGCCACAGCCCTTCGGGGTCCACCCTCAGAGAACGACTCGACCGACAGGTAGCAGACTATCTCGCCTTAACTGCAGATCTCGACACTCTGAGGAGCGAGGAATCCCTTGACTACTGGGTGTGCAGGCTTGACCTGTGGCCTGAGCTATCCCAATTTGCAATAGAACTTCTGGCCTGCCCCGCTTCAAGTGTCCTGTCAGAAAGGACCTTCAGTGCAGCAGGAGGTATTGTCACTGAGAAGAGAAGTCGCCTAGGTCAAAAAAGTCTAGATTACCTCACCTTTATTAAGATGAATGAGGGATGGATCCCGAAGGGACTGACATTGGGCGATACATTTAAGTAAAAAAGGCCTGATGAGATGATCTGCCTTGGGCTATAAATGGTCCACAAGCTGCTGTATGTTATCTTCGAATGCCGGATGACTTGCGTGACTTATCCGCCACCAACTAGGGTTCAAGCCGCAATGTTTTAGGGCACTTTCTGCCAGGGAAACAAACATCAATTTTTCTGGCCACTGCTACAGCAGCGGCTGCAACAATACCTAATTTTTCAGGCATGTGTACATGCCAAATTTTTCTGGCCTCTGGTGCTGCACTGTGGCTTCAAAAAACAAAACAAAAAAAAGGCACGTAACAGGGATTAAAGTGACATGAATAGTACTACTTAACACACCACTCCTATCTGGTGGCACATTAGATTGCACGCGCAGTGCCCCAATATTTGAAGTAGGAGGACCGACCAAGCATCTTTTTCCATCTCCCAGTTCCTAAAATCCATGCCATATAAACGTCCCCTGATAGGGGACGTAACAGGGATTAAAGTGATAGGAATAGTACTACTTAACACACCACTCCTATCTGGTGGCACAGTAGATTGCACGTGCAGTGCCCCAATATTTGAAGTAGGAGGACCGACCAAGAATCTTTTTCCATCTCCCGGTTCCTAAAATCCATGCCATATACACGTCCCCTGATAGGGGACACCGCAGTGGAAGGTACCTGGCCGAAATTTCTTTGCACAAAAGGCAATCCCCAACCTGTACTCGATTGTGCAAAAGGAAGTAACCTTACCATGGGTCACAGACCGCACGTCTTGTAATTCTCTGTCTGAGAAATTATCTATCTATCAAATCTATCTATTGATCTATCAAATCTATCTATCGCATCTATCAAATGTATCTATTGCATCTATTGATCTATCTATCTAATCTATGTATCTATCTATCTATCAAATCTATCTATCTCGTGGCCGGACCGACCAAGCATCTTTTTCCATCTCCCGGTTCCTAAAATCTATGCCATATACACGTACCCTGATAGGGGACGTAACAGGTATTAAACTGATAAGAATAGTACTACTTGACAGACCACTCATATCTGTTGGCACAGTAGATTGCACGCGGTGCTCTGACAAAAAGCAGAAGGAAATTTGGCAGACGGACATTTGGCCGACAGATAGAAAGCTAAAGAATGTTCCGATTTCGGCCGAGGGCAGATACGTTCCAAAGTGCTCTGTTCTTATCAGAGCCTCGGGCGCCGCAACTGCCTCTGGGAACCTTACCATGGGTCCCAGACCGCACGTCTTGTAATTCTCTGTCTGGGAAATTATCTATTTATCTATCAAATCTATCTATTTATCTATCAAATCTATCTATCTATCTATTGTATCTATCAAATGTATTTATTGCATTTATTGATCTATCTAATCTATGTATCTATCTATCTATAAATCTATCTATCTCGTGGCAATGGGGAGTTTGCGGTTGTGCAAATGGACTGTTTGCGGTGCGTTAAACGGGGAGTTTGGTCTGTCACTGTGAAGCGGGTGTAACCCTTACACTACCCGATCGATACAACATCATACCTGATGTTTTAAAGCACGTTATTCCAAACAATTTAGGAATGTTAGGTGATTTATGCCCTATATGGATTAAAACCAGACTCTGCATCAACTATGTAATTTTCCGTGGGAGTTTTGCCATGGATCCCCCTCCGGCATGCCACAGTCCAGGTGTTAGTACCCTTGAAACAACTTTTCCATCACTATTGTGGCCAGAAAGAGTCCCTGTGTGTTTTAAAATTCGCCTGCCTATTGAAGTCAATGGCGGTTTGCCCGGTTCGCCCGTTCGCGAACACTTGCGGAAGTTCGCATCCGCCGTTTGCGAACCGAAATTTTTAGGTTTGTGACATCACTACTGATAACATATTATTCCCATATAAAATCCACTGATAACATATTATTCCCATATAAAAAAATTGTATGGTGAAACGTAAATCTGAAAAAGTCTAACCAAATGTGGTAAGAGTTTCCAATAAAATAGATTGTACAGTGAAACGTTAAGCTGTAAAGTCTAACCAAATGGGGCAAGAGTTTCCCATAGAAGAGATTTTAAGGTGTCAAGATAAGGGAGTTGTCTATCTCATTGAATGCACATGCAATAAACAATGTATAGGAGAGACAAGAACCCTAAGGGAACACAGTAGGGACAATCTTGAGAGAGGAAATTTGGATACTAACCTATACAATCACTTTAAAAAGGTAAATAATAACTATGTGCAAGATTTTACCTTTTGGGGATTTTAAAAGTGAAACCCATTTGGAGCTGTGGAAATTTTGAGCTGTTGTTGCTATGTAAAGTAGCAGAGATAATCTACAACATGAAAACACTATTCCCATTGGGTCTAAACTCTAAACTAGACATATCAACCTTTGTTTATTACAAAAAAGTGGATGTGTGTGTATATATATATATTTATACAGTATCTCACAAAAGTGAGTACACCCCTCTAATTTTTGTAAATATTTATTATATCTTTCATGTGACAACACTGAAGAAATGACACTTTGCTACAATGTAAATAGTGAGTGTACAGCCTGTATAACAGTGTAAATTTGCTGTCCCCTCAAAATAACTCAACACACAGCCATTAATGTCTAAACGGTTGGCAACAAAAGTGAGTACACCCCTAAGTAGAAATGTCCAAATTGGGCCGAAAGTGTCAATATTTTGTGTGGTCACCATTATTTTCCAACACTGCCTTAAACCTTTGGGGCATGTAGTTCACCAGAGCTTCCCAGGTTGCCACTGAAGTCCTCTTCCATTCCTCCATGACGATATCACAGAGCTGATGGATGTTAGAGACCTTGCAATCTCCCACCTTCCATTTGAGGATGCCCCACAGATGCTCAATAGGGTTTAGGTCTGGTGACATGCTTGGCCAGTCCATCACCTTTACCCTCAGATTCTTTAGCAAGGCAGTGGTCATTCTAAGAGGTGTGTTTGGGGTCGTTATCATGTTGGAATACTTCCCTGCAGCCCACTCTCCAAAGGGAGGGGATCAAGCTCTGCTTCAGCATGTCACAGTACATGTTGGCATTCATGGTTCCCTCAATGAACTGTTGCTCCCCAGTGCCAGCAGCACTCATGCAGGCCCAGACCATGACACTCCCACCACCATGCTTGACTGTAGGCAAGACACACTTCTCTTTGTGCTCCTCACCTGGTTGCCGCCACACACGCTTGACACCATCTGAACCAAATAAGTTTATCTTGGTCTCATCGGACCACAGGACATGGTTCCAGTAATTCATGTCCTTAGTCTGCTTGTCTTTAGCAAACTGTGAGCAGGCTTTCTTGTGCATCACATTTAGAAGAGGCTTCCTTCTGGGACGACAGCCATGCAGACCAATTTGATGCAGTGTGCGGCATATGGTCTGAGCACTGACAGGCTGACCCCCCCAATCTTTAAATTTCCCAAAGACAACCTCTGGATATGATGCTGAGCACCTTCACTCAACTTCTTTGGTCGACTATGGCAACGCCTGTTCTGAGTGGAACCGGTCCTGTGAAACTGCTGTATTTTCTTGCCCACCTTGCTGCAGCTCAGTTTCAGGGTCTTGGCAATCTTCTTATAGCCTAGGCCATCTTTATGTAGAGAAACAATTCTTTTTTCAGATCCTCAGAGTTCTTTGCCATGAGGTGCCATGTTGAACTTCCAGTGACCAGCCTGAGAGAGTGTAAGAGCGATAACACACCTGCTCCCTTTTCACACCTGAGACCTTGAAACACTAACGAGTCACATGACACCGGGGAGGGAAAATGGCTAATTGAGCCCAATTTGGACATTTCCACTTATGAGTGTATGCACCTTTGTTTCCACTTAGACATTAATGGCTGTGTGTTAAGTTATTTTGAGGGGACAGCAAATTTACACTGTTATATACGCTGTACACTCACTACTTTACATTGTAGCAAAGTGTCATTTCTTCAGTGTTGTTACATGAAAAGATATAATAAAATATTTACAAAAATTTGAGGGGTGTACTCACTTTTGTGAGATACTGCATATATATATATCCAATATAAGGTTATTTTTTTAAGAAAGATTATAATAATGCTTTGAAGAGAATAGTTTTTTAAAAAGAACATAAAACTGTTCCTACCTTGAGAGTTTCTAGTTTTTCTTTTAAATATCTTTTCTTCTTTTCAATATCGAGGTATGAGAATTTTGATATAAAAGGTAATTAGAGATATCTTAGAATGAAGTAATATAACAAAATAAAATATCTTATCTGTTTTGTTATGATCTTTTATATGATTTTTAAATAACGCTCTATCACCTAGATTACGATTTTTGCGTTAGAGGCTGTGCGGTGCTAACAAGCAGTTTTGTCTCACCGCTCACTTACCTGCAGCGCTGGTATTACGAGTTTTTACAAACCCGTCGTTAAAAGACAAGAAGTGAACGTTGAGCAAAATTTTGCTCCTTACCGCACTTCAATACCAGCGCTGCTTAAGTCAGCGGTGAGCTAATCGTACGTGCTCGTGCACGATTTCCCCATAGGAATCAATGGGGAGAGCCAGCTAAGAAAAAGTCTAACACCTGCAAAAAAGCAGCGTAAAACTCAGTAACGCAGCCCCATTAATTCCTATGGGGAAATAAAAGTTATGTCTACACCTAACACCCTAACATGAACCCTGAGTCTAAATACCCCTAATCTTACACTTATTAACCCCTAATCTGCCCCCCCCCCCGACATCACCGACACCTGCATTATATTTATTAACCCCTAATCTGCCATCCCCAATGTCGCTGCAACCTACCTACACTTATTAACCCCTAATCTGCCGCCCCAAAGTTGCCGCCACTAGAATAAACATATTAACCCCTAAAGCTCCGCACTCCCACCTCGCAAACATTAGTTAAATATTATTAACCCCTAATCTGCTAGCCCTAACATCGCCACCACCTACCTACATTTCTTAACCCCTAATCTGCCGCCCCCAACGTCACTGCCACTATATTAAAGTTATTAACCCCTAAACCTAAGTCTAACCCTAACACCCCCTAACTTAAATATAATTTAAATAAATCTAAAGAAAATTACTTTAATTAACTAAATTATTCCTATTTAAAACTAAATACTTACCTATAAAATAAACCCTAAGATAGCTACAATATAACTAATAGTTACATTGTAGCTATCTTAGGGTTTATTTTTATTTTACAGGCAAGTTTGTATTTATTTTAACTAGGTAGAATAGTTATTAAATAGTTATTAACTATTTAATAACTACCTAGTTAAAATAAAGACAAATTTACCTGTAAAATAAAACCTAACCTAAGTTACACTAACACCTAACAATACAATATAATTAAATAAATGAACTAAATTAAATAAAATTACCTAAATTAAATTAAATTAGCTAAGTACATCCAGATGGATGAAGATAGAAGATGCTGTCTGGATGAAGACTTCTGCCCGTCTGGAGGACCACTTCGCCCGGCTTGGATGAAGACTTCTCCCGGCTTCATTGAGGACTTCGGCCCGGCTTGGATGAAGACGTCTCCCGGTCTTAGTGTTAGCTTTTTTTAAGGGTGTATTGGGTGGGTTTTATTTTTAGCTTAGGGTTTGGGCAATGGAAAAGAGCTAAATGCCCTTTTAAGGGCAATGCCCATCCAAATGCCCTTTTCAGGGCAATGGTGAGCTTAGTGTTTTTTAGATAGTATTTTATTTGGGGGGTTGGTTGTGTGGGTGGTGGGTTTTACTGTTGGGGGGGTTGTTTGTATTTTTTTTTTACAGGTAAAAGAGCTGATTACTTTGGGGCAATGCCCCGCAAAAGACACTTTTAAGGGCTATTGGTAGTTTAGTTTAGGCAAGGGTTTTTTTTTATTTTGGGGGGGGGGGCTTTTTTTATTTTAATAGGGCTATTAGATTAGGTGTAATTAGTTTAAATATATGTAATTTGTTTATTTTCTGTAATTTAGTGGGGGTTTTTTTGTACTTTAGCTAATTTAATTTAATTTAGGTAATTGTATTTAATTTAGTTAATGTAATAAATTATATTGTATTGTTAGGTGTTAGTGTAACTTAGGTTAGGTTTTATTTTACAGGTAAATTTGTCTTTATTTTAACTAGGTAGTTATTAAATAGTTAATAACTATTTAATAACCATTCTACCTAGTTAAAATAAATACAAAGTTGCCTGTAAAATAAAAATAAACCCTAAGATAGCTACAATGTAACTATTAGTTTTATTGTAGCTAGCTGAGGGTTTATTTTATAGGTAAGTATTTAGTTTAAAAAAGGAATAATTTAGGAATATTTATTTTGATTTATTTAAATTATATTTAAGTTAGTGGGTGTTAGGTTTAGGGTTTAATAACTTTAATATAGTGGTGGCGACATTGGGGGCAGCAGATTAGGGGTTAATAAATGTAGGTAGGTGGCGTTGATGTTAGGGCCAGTAGATTAGGGGTTAATAATATTTAACTAATGTTTGCGAGGTGGGAGTGCGGCGGTTTAGGGGTTAATATGTTTATTATAGTGGTGATGGTGTCCGGAGCAGCATATTAGGGGTTAATAATTATAATGTAGGTGTTGGGGATGTCGGGGGTGGCAGATTAGGGGTTAATAAATAGTATGTAGGTGTCGGCGTTGTTAGGGGCAGCATATTAGGGGTTCATAAATATAATGTAGGTGGCAGCGGTATCCGGAGCGGCAGATTAGGGGTTAATAATTTTATTTTAGTGTTTGATGCGGGAGGGCCTCGGTTAAGGGGTTAATAGGTAGTTTATGGGTGTCAGTGTACTTTTTAGCACTTTAGTTATGAGTTTTATGTAACAGCGTTGTACCATAAAACTCATAACTACTGACTTTTAAATGCGTTAGGACTCTTGATGGGGTAGGGTGTACCGCTCACTTTTTGGCCTCCCAGGACAGACTCGTAATACCGGCGCTATGGAAGTCCCATAGAAAAAAGACTTTACGAAGTTTACGTAAGCTGTTTTGCGGTAAGGCCAAAGAAGTGTGCGGTGCCCCTAAACCTTCAAGACTCGTAATACCAGCGGGCGTAAAAAAGCAGCGTTAGTACCTCTTAACGCTGCTTTTTTACCCAAATGCACAACTCATAATCTAGCTGAATATGTTTCCTGAAGGGTTTTCTATAATAGATTTGCTTCATACTCCTTTTAGAATTAGGATAAAGGAAATTACCGAATATATATATATATATATATTTTTTTTTAAATATGCTTGTTATAAGTTTTAAATGTACTGCTGGAAAGCAGCATGTAATAAAGCTTTATCAATAAATAGGAATTTCATTCATCTTCCTAATAACGTTATGACCCCAGTTCCGTATAACTCCTAGTGTCTGGTAATCTGCCTGGCTACATATCAGTTTTTGTAAGACGTTTTTGGTGAAAACCTACTAGAAAACAGGCAGATAGGCACCCTTGAGTGGAGATAATACGCCCTCCTCGATCAATAGTGCAAGACTGGGTGGATCCGCTCTCTACGTTACAGAAAGTGGAAACCCGGAACTTAAAGGGGGTTGGGGGAGCAACGATAAATTGTGAGATATAAAATATGTTTCAAAAAGTTGGGGCAATTTTTTTTAAAAAAACCATCAACTTTAATATACATTCTAATGTAAACATAATGAGCTATTACAGAAAGCTCAAATTGACAATCACTTTAAAGGGAGACGTCCCTAGTGATACAAGTGTGGTAATAAGTGGTTTCTAATTATTTTATGTTAAGTGGTCTGATTATTTTTATTTTATTTTATTTTTGTAATAAACTTATATAGTGATAAAGATATTGGCCTCTGCAGGCTCGCCAGAAACACGGGGCATCAAGCTCTATTCAGAGCTTGATAAATATGCCCCCATTGTATAGCCCAAGCTTTTTTAGTTCTGCTTCTTTCTTTGGTTTAAGATTGTACTTTATTTTATCTATTTCTGAGAGGGATAGATTAAGTAGCAGCTAGAACTCAAACTACTTATAGCGCACTTACTACCCAAATCTCACACCAGCTATCCAAGATTTCCCCTTTGCCATCCAAGATTTAACCTCAGACACCCCAGATTTCACCCCAGCTATACCACATTTTACCCTAACCATCCAAGATTTCACCCCAGCCGTTCCATATTTCACCCCATCCATTTGCCTCTGTCCCTTTATGCAGTTTTTAAATGAAGTATTGGATGGTATATAACATCCTTAATCATTCACATCTAAACCCTATCCTGCAGATGAGATGTATTACCTTATTACTGATGGACAAGTAATGGCTGGTTAGTATAACATGGGAGACCTAGGATAGCCATGCCTCTTATTTAAAAACATTCTTTTGATCACTTACATTATGGACACTAACAGAGGAGAATAGATATTGACAACTTAAAGGTTTTTATCCCTTCTTCACTATTTGTGCTGTTTGTGCACAATCCTCAAATTACCAACTGTCCCTTTTCTCTATTTTCTGAAAGACTTGCATGTTTATGCTACCCCGTGACTTGATTTATTGCATTAAATGCATATTTTTTTTCTTAAGGTTTTTGTATACACAGGACTCTTCTTTACCACTTTAAAAGAAAAGCAGGATTCTAACAACCATACATGTAAGATCAGTCATATTTACTGCTCTCTTTGTAACAATGTGTTTTTCAGTGACCAGCAGCTGTGTAATCCCTGCAGTCCTATTGCACTTTATTTACAAATTATTACACCCCATGGGATCAATTGCAATTGTCCTGGGGGGGGGGGGTTCTGCTACTGGAATAACTTTAACAAAGTGATCACAATCTTTACAAGTCAGAGAAGGCCAAGAGGTTCCATTAAGAAGAAAGAGGCTATAGCATAAATCTCATTTAATGAAATTACTGTAAATAACAGTCATATTTTAAGAGTGTGTTGGCTATATTGTCTGTTTTCTTGTGTTTCCTGAAGATATCTTTAGCTGTACAGACTATCCTGCATGTGCCTATTAAATACATATACATGTTCAAATGTCTATCTTCCCCACTACCGAGAGACTATAGAATAGGAGTGACTATAGGATTAATTAAATTAGATTATATATTTATATATGTTTCTAAAATGGCATCTGGGGACTTCAAAGAGTGTATAGTATCACTTCCGGTGTTGACGGTCTGTGATGTAATATCCTGTTTATGAGATCTCTGAGTTGGGATCTAGTATTTATTAGCTGGATCAGTATGCCATTTAAAGCAGATTTTGGAATAATGTGTGTACAGTCCAAAAATATAACATATAAAATTCAAAATTTAAAATTTTAAAATAATAAAATAACTTCTGACCAGCTATGTTAAGGTGTCTTTGTTACTTCCGTTTTTTTCTTGGTTACTTCCAGTTGTGGCAAGCCATAATGCTCTTTTCGGTAAAGAACGTAGTGTTCTTTCTGGTGAGGACATTTATCTGGGGCTTGTGGTAAACTATATGTTTCTCAGTAAGGGAGAATTGATCATTTAGGGGTATGTTAAATTAGTAGCATGTCTAATATGGTCTTAAGGATAGTCACTTCCGGTTTGCGGCAGTGTAATGGCGCTTCCGGTAAAACAGCGTGACAGTGTTTACTTCCGGTTGGGGCGATACAGTAGATATTCCTATCTGTCATAATCAAGGGGACTCTAATAGATCATGGTGCAGTACAAAGGTCATTTGACAACGAAATATATAAGGAACCATGAATAAAAACATAGATACATAGGTCAAACAGTATTGTATTATTATGTTCATTGAGGGGATGAATAATTAGAATAACTAGATTCCTAATTCTTGGAAGTAAGAATTTCTAAGTGGATAAGGAATGTTCTCAAATCGTATGTTTACAGATCTTGGTATTGCCTATGTTATCGGTACAATATATACAGATATATGAAGATTGTTGAATCTAAACAGTAGAGCCAACCATTATATAACCACAGACTTACAAGGGGGGGGGGGTTCGATTCTATATCCTATGTGATGTAGGTGTCGTTTAATCTAACTAGGGCCGTGACGTCACTTTCAGTGGTATGTCAAATCTGACGTTGCTGGTTACAATAATAATAGGTAAATTGGGCCAAATAAATTGGTGTCATATCTGCTTTTAAAATATGACTGAGAGCAGCTTATGCCACTGATAATATAAATATATATATATATATATATATATATATATATATATGGCTCGTGACATCACGCCATAGATCGCCAACTCTATTGGTGGTTAGTAAATCACGGTGATGGAGGCGTAGAACAATAGTAATTTAGTGGAATTTCCAAAAACATGTTGATGTGGTGTTTGTAAAGGTGCTTACATGAATGTCTATATGTGTCCAAAGTTATATGGTGATGGAAGGGAATTAGTTTCTTCTTGAGGGAGAAAGACTGGCTAAATATACATCTTAATGGTGGTATCAGAGAGGTTGTATTACCTTTAAGTTTTAGTTTTTAGAGAGAGGATGACCATATTACCAAAAGACTAGACGGCTCAACGTGGCTCAGAAAGAAGAGGCTTAGTAGATGTGGAAAAGTACCACATGATATGTTTAGCCTTTAAACTTTGGCTTTAGAACTAGGTATTAGTTTGTATATAAACCATAAACATGAACTTGGTGTCTATGACAAGTAACTCTAATAAGTCAGATCTTGTTACAGATCTATAATAGACCTAGTATACAAATGTTTCGAATATACAGATATTAAGACATTATGTCATTTTAAAAGGTGGGAGAAGTCATCTTTATTATTAAGTCCCTTAGGGTGGAGACAGTCCAGAGTGAAAATCCATTTGGATTCTGTAATTAGTAATTTCTTTTCAAAGTTACCTCCTCTCCATCCTTTAATGACCTTTTGGATACCCATAAAGGTTAAATCTTTGATGTTCCCATTATGTTTCAATGTAAAATGTTTATAAAGGGATGTTTCCATATTGCATTTTTCAATTAGCAACAGATGTTCACGTATTCTGTCCCTGAGGGGTCTCGTCGTTTGGCCCACATATTGTAGGCTGCACGGACATTGTAACATATATACAATCCCTTTATCTTGACAACGTATCATGTCATGAATCTTATGAGTTACCCCTGTATTATGGCATTTGAATGTTTTTGATTTTAATCCACATTTACATGCCTTACAGGACAGACAAGGGAAAAAACCTTTAATGTTCTTTCCAAAGACATCTTTCAGTCTGCCTGGATCTTTCTTACATATACTCGGTGCAATCTTATTTCTTAAATTTTTAGTTTTCCTGTATATGAATTTTGGTCTAGAGGGTAATTTCTCACCGATTAGGTCATCCTCCTTTAGGAGTGCCCAGTGTTTATTGAAAATTTTCTCAATAATAGCTCTGTTTTGACTGTATTCCATAATCATTGGGATATCTAGAAGATCATTATTTTCTTCCTTTGATTTTATTTTGTACTTAGTTAAATCGGTGCGTTTCATCTTGTCTATTTCCGATATTTCTTTATCCAACAGCTCTTCGGTGTATCCTCTCTCTAGGAATTTTGATTTAATTATCTGAGATTGTTCTTCCCATTTCACATGTGTTGAGCAGTTCTTTCTCATCCTCAGCAATTGTCCTTGCATAGGAACGTATTACAAACATTGCCCACATTCATGAGACACCGGAAGGGGCGGAGCCTATTTTTGGCACAAAAATCCTCAGACACCCATTGGTCACAACATCCTTTATAAGGGTGCATAATCCCTAAACAAATCAGTCTTGATAAAGGCCTAGAGCAAGGCTGAAACGCGTCAACTGATATTGGTAAGCTGCATTTCATTTAGATAATACTTATTTGAAGGTATCTGCACCATATTTGTTTTTGTTTTTTAGGTGGAGATCATCATTGTTTTGGTTTGAACATTTGGTTCACTCCCGGTGGGCCCAGCATTTTCTCCATCTTCCCATCTTCACTACATCACAATTATTTTGGACACTTTCAACCACTATTTGATCCCACAGGATCTGGGTGACTATAGTTTGACTTATATATATTTTTTACATCACTTATTTTTGCATTCACAATTTTTGGATTTTCATCATTTTTTTTCATCTTTTTTTCACTATTTTTTCACATTGTGTGTAGGATTAATTGACATTTATTTGGAATCGATTGACGTATATTTCTACATTTTTATTTCTACACTTTTTTACGTGTACACCACTTGTTCACATTGTTATATATCTCTAAATTCTATGGCACTTCATATTTAGGAGGCTATCTTTTGTACTTACCATTGGTTTTACTTTTGAACATCTGTTTTTACCCGAACATTTGTTTTATTCATTTGTATTTTACTGTTATTTTATTGTAATTTTATTGTAATTTGATTGTAATCTTTCATGGATCGATGTATTGTATGAATTAAGTTATTAAGTTTTTATATGTATAGGCAATAAATTAGGTTTTATTGCACATACTGCTACACCTATTTCCTTTGCCTCCGGTGGGTAGGCGCTTGGGGGTCCCTGTTTGTTTAGCTGATTTCTATTGGTGGTTACTAGGTATCACCCCCCTCAAGCCTATAGGGAACTGAGTAGGCGCTTGTCCACATTCCAGACTTCAGAGTATTGCACATGCACAACATAGTACAATTATTCCCACTTGTCTTGTAATACCAGTTAAAATGTTGAAAAATTTACTTTATCAACAATCTTTTATCAAATATATTACTAAACTAACAGCTAGATTATGAGTAGTGCGTTCGTCTTTTAACGCTAAAAATATGGCATTTTCAGCGTTAAAACAGCACCGCAGCCATTACAAGTCTTGTCGGTATAGGTGTACTGCAAGCCTTTTAGCCTGTAACGCAACGTCAGCACCGCACTCATAAAAATTACGTTTTTTTCATGGGGTTCCCATAGCGCTACCATTACGAGTTTTGTGGTGAGGCTAAAAAACGGCGTTACAGCCTAAAATGACAAGATCCGTAACGCCATCTAAAAGCAGTAGATATGAGTTTACACTACAAATCTGTTACAAAAAACTCACTAAAACAAAGTGCACTAAACACCCATAAACTACCTATTAACCCCTAAACCGAGGCCCTCCCACATCACAAACACTATATTAAACTTATAAAACCCTAATCTGCCTCTCCCGACATCGCCACCACTAAAAATAATTATTAACCCCTATGCGCTGCTCCCCGACATCATCACCACTATAATAAAGTTTTTTTAACCCCTATACCTCCACTCTTACACATCGCAAACACTATTTAAATATTATTAACCCCTAATCTGCCGTCCGCCCCCACTATACTTATGTTTAAATTGTTTTTATTGACAAAAGAAGCATATGCAAACATACAACAGCACAACTAATAAACGGGTGCATAGATATAATGACAAGACATATCCTTGGCTGTGCAATCTATACAGTAATAAAACTAACAAAGTATATGTTTAGTAGGTTCGTATTTCACACCTCTCCCCATTGCCATGCTTATTGTAAACTCAAACAGACCAGTTTATAGGGGAGTACAGGCCTTCCTTTGCTTTTGTTAAATATGAAGTAAGGAGGATAGAGAAAAAGAGAGAAAAAAGAGGGTTAGAAGTAAGAGGTAGTGACAGTATCTGATGTTAACCTTTGACCATATACACAAAAAACAAACAAACATTAAATTGGGGATATCTGCCTAATGATTAGACACCCGAGAGTGGGTTGCTGGCTGCATAGGTGAGTAATTGAAGCCCAATCTGTAATTCCAGTAGAACCAAATTTCATCATTAGTGTCTTTGGTGCCCATTGACCAAGCTGCTTGATAGTACATGTTGAATATATGTTGAATTCTGCATTTGATTTCCTGCCATGTTGGTGTGCCTATTTTCCAATATTTTGCAATGCACGTTCTCACTATCGTGCATAAAATTCTGATGAAAATGTTTATTGGCTTATTGTATTTAGGTATTCGTTCATGGATTAGTGCTTGTCCTATGCTAATCTGTATCTGCTCATCTAGTAGATGACTAATTAAGGATGACAGTGACTGCCATATTACCTGAATCTTTTCACAGTCCCAGAGCATGTGCCGGTATGTGCCCAACTCCCCACATCCTCTGTAGCATAGCCCTGAGTTAGTTTGCGTCATATGTGATGTTCTAAGGGGCATTAGGTACCACCTGAACATTGTCTTCAGAGTATTTTCTCTGCACTTAGCAAGCCTCTAGTGGCCGACGCAAAAGTCGTATACCATTCGTCTGGTTCTAGTCTTATTTCAAGGTCTGCTTCCCACTTGTGCATAAGTGTTGTTTTGATCACAGTTTTTGGTTTTTGTATTTTTAGATATATTCTAGAGATGGGAGTGTTTTGGTCTAGATGGTGAGTTACATATATGATCTAGAATGGATTTACTTCTGGATTGCGTTGATTGCAGAAACGAGCCCCCACTATACTTAAAGGGACACTAAACCCCAATTTTTTCTTTCATGATTCAGATAGAGGTGGAAGATATATAGAGGGTGACTCCTAGTGCAGATCAGTTAGCTTTAAATTCTCCCACTAACAACTCCCCTTGGAAGAATACTCACACAGTGGGAAGCACACTATAGTGCTAATGCAGCCTGCTGGGTATATTGCAGTGTCCCAGTGCACATATTCACTCTGGTAATGAACAGTTCCAAGGTTTTTTTGCAGGATGTTCCAATAAAACAACAGGAGACTTCAGTGGATAAAAGGAACTTTATAAAAATCAATATATCATATAAAAACAGTCAGTAAAACACGTTACGTGTTTCTCAGAGTTAACCACTCTGTTTCCTCAGGCAAGTAATACTGATCAATAGCTGAAGTCTCCTATTTATGTAACCTTTTGTCTCATGATTCAGATAGAGCATGCAATTTTAAGCAACTTTCTAATTGACTCCTATTATCAATTGTTCTTCGTTCTCTTGCTATCTTTATTTAAAAAGCAGGAATGTGAGGCATAGGAGCTGGCCCATTTTTGGTTGAGAACCTGGGTTATGCTTGCTTATTGGTGGGTAAATGTAAGCCTCCAATAAGCAAGCACTATCCATGGTGCTGAACCTAAAATGGGCTGGCTGCTAAGATTTACATTCCTGCTTTTAAAATAAAGATAGCAAGAGAATATGAAAAATTGATAATAGGAGTAAATTAGAAAGTTGCTTAAAATGTCATGCATCAAACATTATAAATAATGTCGTCCCTTTGCTTTACTCAAAGTTACTAAGCAGAAAATATCAATAAAAAATCAATGAGTATCGGCACCTTTTTTTGAGTACCTACACCTTTTCTTTTACAAAAAGCACTGGGGATGTGAATACGCTGATATACGAGGAGGAGTACTGTACAGGCATATATACTTCCCTACTACCTATGGTAACTATGGCCTTAGGATAGAATGAAATAAACTCAATATGCTAAAAATAATATACAAACCTAGAAAAATAATATAAATGCTCTTAGATAGATGTTTACCATTTTTATTCTAATCATTTAAAGCTTGTTGGTGTTTTAAGTCTCAGTAAATGATCATGAAGAAAAAGGAAGAGAACATTCTAATGGCATAAATTATCTACACTAAATGATCTTAAAAAAACCATATCCTCGCACTAAGCATCTTTAATTATTCTGGCACTTCGTACCTCTGTAAAAGAACATGTTTCTTTTATATATTTTTTATTTGCAATTAAAGGAAGATATTTTTTTAGGTACTGCCATATAATTAGTAATCTAGCAAACACTGAGCAGGTATATATAGCCACTAATCACAGACACAGAAAACAGATATATATGTAATTCCATATACAGAAAGCACTAATCACAGATACATACGGCAGGTATATAGCCACTAATCACAGATCAATACGGCAGGTATATAGCCACTAATCACAGATCAATACGGCAGGTATATAGCCACTAATCACAGATCAATACGGCAGGTATATAGCCACTAATCACTGACACAGAAAACAGATATATATGTAATTCCATATACAGAAAGCACTAATCACAGATCAATACGGCAGGTATATAGCCACTAATCACAGACACAGAAAACAGATATATATGTAATTCCATATACAGAAAGCACTAATCACAGATCAATACGGCAGGTATATAGCCACTAATCACAGATCAATACAGCAGGTATATAGCCACTAATCACAGATCAATACGGCAGGTATATAGCCACTAATCACAGATCAATACGGCAGGTATATAGCCACTAATCACAGATCAATACAGCAGGTATATAGCCACTAATCACTGACACAGAAAACAGATATATATGTAATTCCATATACAGAAAGCACTAATCACAGATCAATACGGCAGGTATATAGCCACTAATCACAGACACAGAAAACAGATATATATGTAATTCCATATACAGAAAGCACTAATCACAGATCAATACGGCAGGTATATAGCCACTAATCACTGACACAGAAAACAGATATATATGTAATTCCATATACAGAAAGCACTAATCACAGATCAATACGGCAGGTATATAGCCACTAATCACTGACACAGAAAACAGATATATATGTAATTCCATATACAGAAAGCACTAATCACAGATCAATACGGCAGGTATATAGCCACTAATCACAAATACAGAGAGCAGACATATAGCCAGTAATCACAGACACAGAAAACAGACATATAGTTAGTAATTCCATATACAGAAAGCACTAATCACAGATCAATACGGCAGGTATATAGCCACTAATCACAAATACAGAGAGCAGACATATAGCCAGTAATCACAGACACAGAAAACAGACATATAGTTAGTAATTCCATATACAGAAAACACTAATCACAGATCCATACAGCAGGTATATAGCCACAAATTACAGATACAGAAAACAGACATATAGTCAGTAATTCCATATACAGAAAGCACTAATCACAGATCCATACAGCAGGTATATAGTCACCTAATCACAGATACAAAAACCAGACATATAGTCAGTAATTCCATATACAGAAAACACTAATCACAGATACATACGGCAGGTATATAGCCACTAATCACAGATCAATACGGCAGGTATATAGCCACTAATCACAAATACAGAGAGCAGACATATAGCCAGTAATCAAAGATACAGAAAACAGACATATAGTTAGTAATTCCATATACAGAAAACACTAATCACAGATCCATACAGCAGGTATATAGCCACAAATTACAGATACAGAAAACAGACATATAGTCAGTAATTCCATATACAGAAAGCACTAATCACAGATCCATACAGCAGGTATATAGCCACTAATCACACATAAAGAGAGCAGATATATAGCCAGTAATTCCATATACAGAAAGCACTAATCACAGATCCATACAGCAGGTATATAGCCACAAATTACAAATACAGAAAACAGACATATAGCCAGTAATTCCATATACAGAAAGCACTAATCACAGATCCATATGGCAGGTATATAGCCACAAATTACACATACAGAGAGCAGACATATAGGGGCCCATTTATCAAGCTCCGTATGGAGCTTGATGCCCTGTGTTTCTGGCGAGCCTTCAGACTCGCCAGAAACACCAGTTATAAAGCAGCGGTCTAAAGACCGCTGCTCCATAACCTGTCCGCCTGCTCTGAGGAGGCGGACAGAGATTTTGTGAAATCAACCCAATCGAATGTGATCGTGTTCATTGACACCCCTGCTAGCGGCCGATTGGCATCAAATCTGCAGGGGACGGCAGTGCACCAGCAGTTCACAAGAGCTGTTGGTGCAATGCTGAATGCGGAGAGCGTAAATAGGCCCCATAGTCAGTAATTTCATATACAGGAAGCACTAATCACAGATCCATATGGCAGGTATATAGTCACAAATTAAAAATACAGAGAGCAGACATATAGGGGCATATTTATCAAAACATCAACTGAAAATATGTTTGAATTCCCTGTCATATTTGTCGTGAGATTGAAAGCATCAAGATCGGCAAATGTTGAAATTTGTGACATAATATACGCTCCCGCAATCTCAATCCGACGCAGATCGATGCTTGCGTCATTACAGATGTTTTGAATTCAGATTCAACTCTATTTGACACTTTTCCAAATTTATCAAACATTTAACAGGTATGCTCGCGTCTATTCCGACTCAGCGCACCTAGTTTTCAATCCGCCACCCTTGAGGCCGCGGATGCTGTAGAAATCAATGGGAGTCTGAAAACAGAAAGCTTATGTTCGATGCTGCAAGAGAATGAAGTAAATTACATAATAAAAGTAAATTAAGTATACCCTTTCTAAATCAAACAATATTATTGCTCCGCATTTGGTGCACTAGTAGATATAGGGATAAATGTGAAAAATACATTACTACTTATGGATTATGCTACAAATTTGTCTCTCATTACAAATCAAGGGGACAATATTATTTCTACAAATTTGTTGAATAGTTTTGCCCCAAACTTGTTGCACTAACAGATATAGGGATACAAATGAAATACACAACATAATATAGCTAACTTCCTTTTTATTTTTTGTGAAAAATCTATGTGCACCATGTTTAAGCCATGTAATACAAATCAAACTCTCCACTTCGCACCAAATTTGACGCAACACTTTTCACACCAATTATGGCGCAAACTCCTAAACAACCCACACACTAGTGAATTTTTCAACCACTTTTGATTGGAATATGCATAATCACATGATTTATAACATCAGCCAATCTGATTCAAATATACATTTTAAACTATCACTAACGAATCAAATTGCTTGATACTTGTGTCAGTGATCACTCATCAGAACTTGTAAGTGCCATTTGTTACATTCCGCTAGATTTAGAGTTTTGTCAGTAAAAACCAGCGTAGCTAACGCTGCTTTTTTCCCAACGCACCCTTCCAACAACGCTGGAATTTAGAGTTGTCTGAGGGGCTGCGTTAGGCTCAAAAAGGGTGCGTTGAGCCTAATTTAGCTCCACTTCAACCCTCAATACCAGCGTTGCTTACGGTAGCAGTAAGCTGGGAAAACATGCTCATGCACGATATCCCCATAGGAAACAATGGGGCATTTTGGGCTGAAAAAAAACCTAACACCTGCAAAAAAGCAGCGTTCAGCTCCTAACGCAGCCCCATTGTTTCCTATGGGGAAACACTTCCTAAGTCTGCACCTAACACCCTAACATGAACCCCGAGTCTAAACACCCCTAACCTTACACTTATTAACTACTAATCTGCCGCCCCCGCTATCGCTGACACCTGCATTATACTATTAACCCCTAATCTGCCGCTCTGGACACCGCCGCAACCTACATTATCCCTATGAACCCCTAATCTGCTGCCCCTAACACCGCCGGCCCCTAAATTATATTTATTAACCCCCTAATCTGCCCTGCCAACATCGCCGCTACCTTACCTACACTTATTAACCCCTAATCTGCCAACCATACCTCGCTGCCTCGCAAACATTAGAATAAATAGTATTAACCCCTAATCTGCCCTCCCTAACATCGTCGCCACCTACCTACAATTATTAACCCCTAATCTCCCGTCCGCAAAGTCGCAGCTACTATAATAAATTTATTAACCCCTAAACCTAAGTCTAACCCTAACCCTAACACCCCCCTAAGGTAAATATAATTTAAATGGAACAAAATAATATTCCTATTAATAACTAAATTAATCCTATTTAAAACTAAATATTTACCTATAAAATAAACCCTAATATAGCTACAATATAAATAATAATTACATTGTAGCTATTTTAGGATTTATATTTATTTTACAGGCAACTTAGTATTTATTTTAACTAGGTACAATAGCTATTAAATAGTTAATAACTATTTAATAGCTACCTAGTTAAAATAAATACAAAATTACCTGTAAAATAGATCATAACCTAAGTTACAATTAAACCTAACACTACACTATCATTAAATTAATTAAATAAATTACCTACAATTACCTAAAATAAAATACAATAAAATAAACTATTCTATAATACAAAACCCCCCCCACTAAATTACAAAAAATAAAAATGAATTACAACCAGTTTAAACTAATTACACCTAATCTAAGCCCCCTAATAAAATAAAAAAGCCCCCCAAAATAAAAAATTCCCTACCCTATTCTAAAATACAAAAGTAATCAGCTCTTTAACCAGCCCTTTAAAGGTCTTTTTGCGGGGAATTGCCCCAAAGTAATCAGCTCTTTTATCTGAAAATAAAAATACAATACCCCCCCCCAACATTACAACCCACCACCCACATACCCCTACTCTAACCCAACCAAACCCCCTTTAAATAAACCTATCGCTAACCCCCTGAAGATCATCCTACCTTGAGTCGTCTTCACTCAGCCGAGCCGAATTCTTCATCCAAGGTGCGCAGAGGAGGTCCTTCATCCAGTAGAAGTCTTCATCCAAGCAGGGCAAGAAGAGGTCCTCCATCCGGTAGAAGTGTTCATCCAGGCGGCGTCTTCAATCTTCATCCATCCGGAGCAGAGCAATCTTCAAAGGAGCCGACGCGGAGCCATCCTCTTCAACTGACGGACTAACGACAAATGAAGGTTCCTTTAAAGGGACGTCCTCCAAGATGGCATCCCTTCAATTCCGATTGGCTGATAGAATTCTATCAGCCAATCGGAATTAAGGTAGAAAAAATCTGATTGGCTGATGCAATCAGCCAATCAGATTGAAGATCAATCCGATTGGCTGATCCAATCAGCCAATCGTATTGAACTTGCATTCTATTGGCTGTTCCGATCAGCCAATAGAATGCAAGTTCAATACGATTGGCTGATTGGATCAGCCAATCGGATTGAACTTCAATCTGATTGGCTGATTGCATCAGCCAATCAGATTTTTTCTACCTTAATTCCGATTGTCTGATAGAATTCTAACAGCCAATCGGATTTGAAGGGACGCCATCTTGGATGACGTCCCTTAAAGGAACCTTCATTCGTCGTTAGTCCATTGGTTGAAGAGGATGGCTCGGCGTCGGCTCCTTTGAAGATGGCTCCGCTCCAGATTGATGAAGATTGAAGACGCCGCCTGGATGAACACTTCTACCGGATGGAGGACCTCTTCTTGCCCCCCCTTGGATGAAGACTTCTACCGGATGAAGGACCTCCTCTGCGCACCTTGGATGAAGAATTCGGCTCGGCTGAGTGAAGACAGCTCAAGGTAGGATGATCTTCAGGGGGTTAGCGATAGGTTTATTTAAGGGGGGTTTGGGTGGGTTAGAGTAGGGGTATGTGGGTGGTGGGTGTAATGTTGGGGGGGGTATTGTATTTTTATTTTCAGGTAAAAGAGCTGATTACTTTGGGGCAATGCCCCGCAAAAAAGCCCTTTTAAGGGCTGGTTAAAGAGCTGATTACTTTTGTATTTTAGAATAGGGTAGGGAATTTTTTATTTTGGGGGGCTTTTCTATTTTATTAGGGGGCTTAGATTAGGTGTTATTAGTTTAAATTGCTTGTAATTCTTTTTTATTTTTTGTAATTTAGTGGGGGGTTTTTGTATTATAGAATAGTTTATTTTATTTTATTTTAGGTAATTGTAGGTAATTTATTTAATTAATTTAATGATAGTGTAGTGTTAGGTTTAATTGTAACTTAGGTTAGGATTTATTTTACAGGTAATTTTGTATTTATTTTAACTATTAAATAGTTATTAACTATTTAATAGCTATTGTACCTAGTTAAAATCAATACAAAGTTGCCTGTAAAATAAATATAAATCCTAAAATAGCTACAATGTAATTATTATTTATATTGTAGCTATATTAGGGTTTATTTTATAGGTATTTAGTTTTAAACAGGATTAATTTAGTTATTAATAGGAATATTATTTTGTTTCATGTAAATTATATTTAACTTAGGGGGGTGTTAGGGTTAGGGTTAGACTTAGGTTTAGGGGTTAATAAATTTATTATAGTAGCTGCGATGTTGCGGGCGGGAGATTAGGGGTTAATAATTGTAGGTAGGTGGCGGCGATGTTAGGGAGGGCAGATTAGGGGTTAATACTATTTATTCTAGTGTTTGCGAGGCGGGAGTGCGGCAGTTTAGGGGTTAATACATTTATTATAGTGGCGGCAGATTAGGTGTTAATAAGTGTAGGTAAGGTAGCGTCAACGTTGGAGGGGCAGATTAGGGGTTAATAAATATAATATAGGGGTCGGCGGTGTTAGGGGCAACAGATTAGGGGTTCATAGGGATAATGTAGGTGGCGGCGGTGTCCGGTAGGCAGATTAGGGGTTAATTTTTTTTTTATAGTGGCGGCGATGTGAGGGGGCCTTGGTTTAGGGGTACATAGGTAGTTTATGGGTGTTAGTGTACTTTAGAGCACAGTAGTTAAGAGCTTTATATTCACGCGTTAGCCCATAAAGCTCTTAACTACTGACTTTTTTTGTCGGTAGGAGTCTTGTCGGTAGAGGGTCTACTGCTCACTTCTCCCAAGACTCCAAATACTGGCTTTAGGCAGATCCCATTGAAAAGATAGGATACGCAATTGGCGTAACAGGATATGCGGTAGCCTGGAATCGCGGTAGGGAAGTGAGCGGTAGACCCTTTCCTGCCTGACTCTAAATACCAGCGGGCGGTAAAAAGCAGTGTTAGGACCCCTTAACGCTGCTTTTGATGGCTAACGGAGAACTCTAAATCTAGGTGATTGTGTATTATACTTTGAAAGTATGTATATGTGAAATTAGTATTAAAGATAAACATTGATGCTGACATTAGGACCCACAGTGTAATATTTTCGACAATGATTTTAAAATTCAAATTGATGTTTGATTCAATATAATCTTAAAATGATAGCTCAAAGGGATAGCCCACATAACATCAAACTGTCATGATACGTGGGTCGGAGCAAGCTCTGAAACTGAGCGGTCGCATGATACTATAGTTCCAGCTATATATTTCATTTAACTAAATATTTGACCGATCAGTTCATCTCAATTAATGTTAACATTGTGGCTAATGGTCTAGAGAACCAGCATACACAGCCCAGGGTTTAAGGGACATTGCCAAGTACAGAAAACACACATTTTTCATGACGCTTTATGCTGGGACTTATGAGGAGCGGCCATCTTTCCGTTCAAATGAAGGCCTAATGCTGTTGATGCCTAGTTGTGAGAGGAGACTGATAGACATTTTAAACAAACAGCTGTTGGAGATAGAACACAGGTTAATACTAGCACTTACTTCGGATGAGGACTCCATGGAACTACCTTACACTATGTGGACAGAGGCAACGGAGGCCAATGGGACCTGACTCACTACAGAAAGTACGAGCATAAACAAGAAGCCTGATAGAGAGTCAGAGCTTATGCCTATAGCACCTGCACCAATGGAAACGTCGCCCGTTAAGGATCATAGAGGGGGGCGAATACCTTCTAGTGACCCATTACTGAAACTTTTGGTGAGCCCAGACAACATGGGGCATGGGGTAATAATGCTATGCTGTGTGTTTTGCAGAATCTTACTGCACAGAGTGGAACATGTCTCCAAGGGATGGAGCCTAGTCGGTTGCTTCCGAACAGAAGAAGCTCAACACAGAGAAGGGGATTCCCCCCAAATAAACCCATCCCGACACTATGGAACATCAAGACTACATAAAACAGAGGAGGGAAAAGATCGGCAACTTTCTTTTGGGCTAATGGACTTGTTCTGTGACAACAATAGACCAGTTAGAGCCACGAATCTGAATCGTTGCTTCAACCCCATATGAGAAATACTATTTTCCATGACCCCAAAGGACTACTGATAAATATGAAGTCAACATGTTTAAGGTTCCAGAAATTTTTACAAAGAAGAGTGGAACTAATTTCTAGGTTCTACATTCTATATGGTAATGTTCAAGTTCTACCATGGAAATTCACTTAGAAACAAAATTTAGATAATCCCTTTAAACTATAAGACAAAAACTGGTTGAGACAACAAGTAAATCATTCATAATAACCAAAATAAACTCCTCTATGTGTCAAGCAACTCCGACAGCTCTATTGGTCCATACTGACAGACCTCCACAAAACTAGTGATGTCACGAATAGTTCACCGGTGAATAGTTCCCGGCGAACATAGCATGTTCGCATTCGCCCCCTATTCGTCATCATTGAGTAAACTTTGACCCTGTATCTCACAGTCTGCATACATATTCCAGCCAATCAGCAGCAGACCCTCCCTCCCAGACCCTCCCAGCTCCTAGACAACAGCCATTTTAGATTCATTCAGAAGCTGTATTGTTAGTGAGAGGAGGGACAGTGTAGCTGCTGGTGATTTAATAGGGAAATTGATAGCTAGGCTAGTGTATTCAGTGTCCACTACAGTCCTGAAGGACTCATCTGATCTCTGCTGTAAGGACAGCACCCTAAAAAGCCCTTTTTAGGGCTAGAACATATTTTTTTTTTCCTGTGTAATCTAATTGCAGTTGCCTGCCTGCCAAGCCAATTGCCCAGTGCCACCACTCATATCTGGTGTAACAGTAGTGTAAATTTAAAAAAAAAAAACTTTTTTGACTGTGAAACATCAGTCTGCTAGTGTAATCTAATTGCAGTTGCCTGCCTGCCAGCGTGTGTACCAGGCCCACTTGCCCAGTGCCACCACTCATATCAGGTGTAACAGTAGTGTAAATTTAAAAAAAAAAACTTTTTTGACTGTGAAACATCAGTCTGCTTGTGTAATCTAATTGCAGTTGCCTGCCTGCCTGCCAGCGTGTGTGCCAGGCTCACTTTCCCAGTGCCACCACTCATATCTGGTGTAACAGTAGTGTAAATTTAAAAAAAAAAGACTTTTTTTGACTGTGAAACATCAATCTGCTTGTATAATCTAATTGCAGTTGCCTGCCTGCCAGTGTGTGTGCCAGGCCCACTTGCCCAGTGCCCCCACTCATATCTGGTGTAACAGTAGTGTAAATTTAAAAACAAAAAAAACTTTTTTGACTGTGAAACATCAGTCTGCCTGTGTAATCTAATTGCAGTTGCCTGCCTGCCAGCGTGTGTGCCAGGCTCACAGCGTATACTGTGCCCACTTGCCCAGTGCCACCACTCATATCTTGTTTAATAGTAGTGTAAGTGTACATTTAAAAACAAAAAAAACTTTTTGGACTGTGAAACATCAGTCTGCTTTTTTGTTTCAGGCTCACAGCTTATACTGGGCCCACTTGCCCAGTGCCACCACTCATATCTTGTTTAATAGTATTGTAAGTGTACATTTAAAAAAATCAAAAAAATTTGGACTGTGAAACATCAGTCTGCTTTTTTGTGTCAGGCTCACATCGTATACTGTGCCCACTTGCCGAGTGCCACCACTCATATCTTGTTTAATAGTAGTGTAAGTGTACATTTAAAAAAATAAAAACTTTTTGGACTGTGAAACATCAGTCTGCTTTTTTGTGTCAGGCTCACAGTGTATACTGTGCCCACTTGCCCAGTGCCACCACTCATATCTTGTTTAATAGTAGTGTAAGTGTACATTTAAAAAAATAAAAACTTTTTGGACTGTGAAACATCAGTCTTCTTTTTTGTGTCAGGCTCACAGCGTATACTGTGCCCACTTGCCCAGTGCCACCACTCATATCTTGTTTAATAGTAGTGTAAGTGTACATTTAAAAAAATAAAAACTTTTTGGACTGTGAAACATAAGTCTGCTTTTTTGTGTCAGGCTCACAGCTTATACTGGGCCCACTTGCCCAGTGCCACCACTCATATCTTGTTTAATAGTAGTGTAAGTGTACATTTAAAAAAATAATGGGAAATTATCTATCTATCAAATCTATCTATTTATCTATCAAATCTATCTATCTATCTATCATATCTATCAAATGTATCTATTGCATCTATTGATCTATCTATCTAATCTATGTATCTATCTATCTATCAAATCTATCTCGTGGCCGGACTGTTATCTGACATCCACTTGTGTTTTGTCCAAATGTCCGTCGGCCAAATGTCCGTCGGCTAAAAGTCCGGCCACGATTGCACGCGCAGTGCCCCAAATTTGAAGTAGGAAGACCGACCAAGCATCTTTTTCCATCTCCCAGTTCCTAAAATCCATGCCATATACACGTCCCGTGATAGGGGACGTAACAGGGATTAAACTGATAGGAATAGTACTACTTAACACACCTTATAATAACGCAGAGAGAGGCAACGCAGAGAGAGGAGTCTGAAGAAGAGGAGTCAGAGGAGGAAGGTGGCTTTGAGGAGGTGGAAGACCAAACACAGCAGGCGTTCGAGGGGGCTTGTTGTCACCTTTCGGGGACCCTTGGTGTTGTACATGACTGGGTGGAGGAAGAGACCTTCAATGACATCAGTGAGGACAAGGAACGGGACATGGCTAGCTTGGTATCCAACCTTGTGCAAATGGGGAGTTTGTGGTTGTGCAAATGGACTGTTTGCGGTTGTTTGCGGTGCGTTAAACGGGGAGTTTGGTCTGTCACTGTGAAGCGGGCGTAACCCTTATACTACCTGATCGATACAACATCATACCTGATGTTTTAAAGCACATTATTCCAAACAATTTAGGAATGTTATGTGATTTCTGCCCTTTATGGATTAAAACCAGACTCTGAATCAACTATGTAATTTTCTGTGGGAGTTTTGCCATGGATCCCCCTCCGGCATGCCACAGTCCAGGTGTTAGTACCCT
Organism: Bombina bombina; assembly: GCF_027579735.1. Classification (NCBI taxonomy): domain Eukaryota; kingdom Metazoa; phylum Chordata; class Amphibia; order Anura; family Bombinatoridae; genus Bombina; species Bombina bombina. The sequence goes on along the minus strand of NC_069504.1, from coordinate 21,126,872 downwards.
TTAAACAACTTTTCCATCACTATTGTGGCCAGAAAGAGTCCCTGTGGGTTTCAAAGTTCACCTGCCTATTGAAGTCTATGGCGGTTCGCCCGGTTCGCCCGTTCGCGAACATTTGCGGACGTTCGCGTTCGCTGTTCGCGAACGGAAAATTTTAAGTTCGCGACATCACTAGCCACAACCACAACATAAAAATGATTTTATTCAGAACATACATATCCATTAAAACTATCTACTGCAGCAAAAAAAATGAAGTTATGTCCCTATAATGACATATAGGGCGGGTGAGGTTTGCTATGTGCTGTGGTTGCATTGGGTGCAGATGTGAGACTCAGTGCTATGATTCTACTCACAATGACCTTATTAATGGGTTTTCATGTGATGTGACACGTCTATTTGACAGCACTTACAAGCAATGCTAGTGAGGTTTTTTTCTTAAATGGCAATTTAGCTTATAAAGGAATAAAAATGAATGGCACTGAGTCACTGAACTGCACTCAGTGTACAGGTACGGAGCAGCCAGCACAAATAATTATATACAGTAGATATACACCCTGCGTGTGACGGCTCTGATCACACACATGCAAAGCATGTCAGTGTCATATGAGATTCAAGAGACAACCTCTCAGCAGTCTGTCACGTTTATCAACATATCAATCCGCTGTGAATGATGCTGATCTTAGAGACACTTCCGTGAGCAGATTCTGGCTGCCTTAGCTTCCAGGCTTTATTCTTTCAGACATTTGTTTATAGGAAAACCTTTTCACTGCCAGGATGGGTCCTGAAAACAAAAGCAACAAGATGTTCCCCCAACTCCCCCCTCTATCTCCCCCTCATGTCAACCTCTCGCAAACCACTTTAACAAAAGCGATGGAGAAAATTCTCAGCTAAAAAGCTCTGAGCAAAAACTCTCAATAGCAACATTTATTCTTTTTTTTAAGTATTATTCTTGTTAAAACATCGTTAGGCCTCGGGCCTAGAAGCGTATGTCACACGGTTGTAAGTTCTAGACGCATCAATCTAGTAACCCTCTAATTTATAGCTAATGGCGCCGAATAGGAAGAAATGTTTACTGGCATAGCAGGTGCCGTATAAATATATATTATTTTATCTGTGGCTCCGTTTATAAAACCATTTGTGCTGCAGGGGCAGTGAGTGGTTTGTTTGTTTCATAGCCTTGCCCTGTGGCACAAACTCATACAGTAATACCCACTGCCACCCATACAAGATCATTTTCCATTTATTTCATTTTTTTTATACAGAACAAATCAAAGTTCACAGATCATTTTCATGGTATAAAGGAATAAATAAAGTGAGGTAAAGGCAAACCCTGCAGTATGTGCTGTGTGTGGAATATATATAGGGGGACGGGGACGGAGAGTAAATATTTACTTTATATGTATGAATTAGTATGCTGGTGTAGGAGTATTTGTTTCTATGTATGAGTGTGTGTATGTATGAGTAAGTGTGTGTGTGTATGTATGTGTGTGTATGTATGTGTGTGTATGTATGTATATGTATAAGTGTGTGTGTGTATGTATGTGTATGTATGTATGTATGTATATGTATTTATTTGTGTGTATGTATGAGTAAGTGTGTGTGTGTATGTGTATATATGTGTGTATGTATGTGTATGTATGAGTAAGTGTGTGTGTGTATGTATGTGTATGTATGTGTGTGTATGTATGCATATGTATAAGTGTGTGTGTGTATGTATGTATATGTATGTATATGTATTTATTTGTGTGTATGTATGAGTAAGTGTGTGTGTGTATGTGTGAGTAAGTGTGTGTGTGTATGTGTATATATGTGTGTATGTATGTATATGTATGTATGTATATGTATTTATGAGTGTGTATGTGTGAGTAAGTGTGTGTATGTATGTATGTGTATGTATGAGTGTGTGTATGTGTGAGTAAGTGTGTGTGTGTATGTATGTGTATGTATGTGTGTGTATGTATGCATATGTATAAGTGTGTGTGTGTATGTATGTATATGTATGTATATGTATTTATTTGTGTGTATGTATGAGTAAGTGTGTGTGTGTGTGTGTGTGTATGTGTATGTATGAGTGTGTGTATGTATGTATGTGTGTATGTATGTATATGTATTTATTTATGTGTATGTATGAGTAAGTGTGTGTGTGTATGTGTGAGTAAGTGTGTGTGTGTGTATGTATGTGTATATATGTGTGTGTATGTATGTATATGTATGTATGTATATGTATTTATGTGTGTGTATGTGTGAGTGTGTGTGTATGTATGTGTATGTATGAGTGAGTATATGTGTGAGTAAGTGTGTGTGTGTGTATGTATGTGTGTATATATGTGTGTGTATGTATATATATATATATATATATATATATATATATATATATATATATATATATTTATGTGTAAGTGTGTGTATGTATGAGTGTGTGTATGTGTGGGTAAGTGTGTGTGTGTATGTATGTGTATATATGTGTATGTATGTATGTGTGTATATATATGCATGTATGTGTGTGTATGTATGTATGAGTATGTGTGTATATGTATTTATTTGTGTGTATGTGTGAGTAAGTGTGTGTGTATGTGTGAGTAAGTGTGTGTGTGTGTATGTATGTGTATATATGTGTGTGTATGTATGTATATGTATGTATGTATATGTATTTATGTGTGTGTATGTGTGAGTAAGTGTGTGTGTATGTATGTGTATGTATGAGTGTGTGTATGTGTTAGTAAGTGTGTGTGTATGTGTATATATATGTGTGTGTATGTATGTGTATATATATATATATATATATATATATATATATATATATATATATATATATATATTTATGTGTAAGTGTGTGTGTGTATGAGTGTGTGTATGTGTTGGTAAGTGTGTGTATGTATGTGTATATATGTGTATGTATGTGTGTATATATATGCATGTATGTGTGTGTATGTATGTATGAGTATGTGTGTATATGTATTTATTTGTGTGTATGTGTGAGTAAGTGTGTGTATGTATGTGTATATATAAGTATGTATGTGTGTGTGTGTATGTATGAGTAAGTGTGTATGTGTATGCATGTGTGAGTATGTATGTGTGTGTATGTATGAGTAAGTGTGTATGCATGTGTATGTATGTATGAATAAGTGTGTATGTATGTGTATGTATGAGTGTGTGTATGTATGAGTAAGTGAGTGTGTGTATGTATGAGTAAGTGTGTGTGTGTGTATGTATGTGTATGTATGAGTGTGTGTATGTATGAGTATGTATGTGTGTGTATGAATGTATGTATTAGTGTGTGTATGTATGTATGTGTGTACGTGTATGTATGTGTATATATGTGTGTGTGTGTGTATGTATGTATGTATGTGTGTGTATGGATGTATGTGTGTACGTGTATGTATATGTATATATATATGTGTGTGTGTATATGTATGTATGAGTGTGTTATATGTATGTGTGTGTATGAGTGCGTGTATGTATATGTATGTATGAGTGTATGTATGTATGAGTGTGTGTATGTATGTGTATCTGTGTGTATGTATGTATGAGTGTGTGTATCAGTGTGTGTAGCTTTGTGTTTGTGTGTATGTATGTGTATGTATATATGAGTGTGTGTATGTATGTGTACAGTTGTGCTCATAAGTTTGCATACCCTGGCAGAATATCATATATACACACTCATACTTACACACACACTCATATATACACATACATACATAAACACATACACACACATACATGTACACACAATCATACATACAGTTGTGCTCATAAGTTTAAGTGTATGTATGTGTGTGTATATGGGTGTCTGTGTATGTATGTGTTTATGTGTGTTAGTGTTTGTGTGTGTATGTATCTGTGTTCGTGTATGTGTGTGTGTGTATGTATGAGTGTTTGTGGGTGTGGGTGTATGAGTGTGTGTTTGTATGTATGTATGTTTGTGTATGAGTTTGTGTGTATGGGTGTGTATGTATTGTAACAGGAACACTTTTAACCACAGTCTTCTAGGGCACAAATGCAGCACAGGTCAGTCCACTGTAGTTTAAAAGGCTTTATTTTTCACAGCAATAACAAACAAGCAGTTCATTTTCAAAAGAGGGAAATCCTTCCTCTGCAGCAAAGTTAAGTACTTTTAAATGTGTCCCAGCACTTCACAGCATTCCACAAGTGCTTTGTAAAAATAATGTCATTTTACAGTTCACAGGAACAAAAGTCTTTTACACAGTGTAACAAACACACACACACCAGCTTCTGTAGCTGTGTAACTCTCTCTCTCAAGGCCTAAGTGAGGCTGCTATTTAAACCCTCACAACTTCTAATTAGCCACACCTGTGATTAGCTGCTGGACAGCTTCACAGCTGTCTGGGATAATGGCCCACCACTCTCTCCAATTATCCCAAACCCCAGGGACCCAGAACACAGTTTATCAACTGCATAATCAAATACACACCCTTTCTCCCTGGGGTTTTAACTGAAAGGAGAAATAGCATGTACAATGCTTGGTCTTAAATATCTTCCATTTATAACCAGGCCTTGCTTTCTGTCACAGTATGTATGAGTGTGTATGTATGAGTGTGTATGTATGAGTGTGTATGTATGAGTGTGTGTATTTATGTGTGCATGTGTATGCATGACTGTGTGTGTATGGGTGTGTTGCTATGTATATGTGTATGTAAATATGTATGTATGTGCATGTGTATGTGAGTGTGTGTATGTATGTATGTATGAGTGTGTGGGTGTATGTGTGTGTGTGTATGTATGTATCAGTGTGTGTGTGTGTATGTATGTATGAGTGTATGTATGTATGTATGTATGTGCATGTGTATGTGATTGTGTGTGTATGTATGTATGAGTGTGTGGGTGTATGAGTGTGTATGTATGAGTGTGTGTATGTATGAGTGCATGTGTATGCATGACTGTGTGTAAGGGTGTGTTGCTATGTTTATGTGTATGTAAATATGTATGTATGTATGTGCATGTGTATGTGTGTGTGTGTATGAGTATGTCAATATCTACATGAGTATGTGAGTGTGTGTATGTATGTATGTATGAGTGTGTGGGTGTATGAGTGTGTGTGTATGGGTGCGTATGTATGAGTGTGTGTGTGTGTATGTATGTATCAGTGTGTGTGTGTGTATGTATGTATGAGTGTGTGTATGTATGTATGTATGTGCATGTGTATGTGATTGTGTGTGTATGTATGTATGAGTGTGTGGGTGTATGAGTGTGTATGTATGTATGAGTGTGTGTATGTATGCGTGCATGTGTATGCATGACTGTGTGTATGGGTGTGTTGCTATGTATATGTGTATGTAAATATGTATGTATGTATGTGCATGTATGAGTATGTCAATATCTACATGAGTAGGTAAGTATGTATGTGTATGAATGAGTGTGTAGGTTAGTATGTATATATGCAAAACAAAGGGGGAATGGTTATAGCCTATACTATAAGCCAAAGAAAGCGCTAAAACCTGATATAACAACAAACTAAAACAATGGCAATAGAGAAAATGACACGTGCTCTTAAAATAATATACAGTATCTATAAAGAAACTCAAAATCTCGAAATAGTGGTACCCATGCAGCTTTTGTGCGTTATACATGGGTGTATGTGTGTTCATGTATGCTCTCTGTATGTATGTGCAGCATGTGCGTTATACATTGGTGTATGTGTGTTCATGTATGCTCTCTGTATGTATGTGCAGCATGTGTGTTGTACGTGGGTGTATGTGTGCTCATGTATGCTCTCTGTATGTATGTGCAGCATGTGTGTTGTACGTGGGTGTATGTGTGTTCATGTATGCTCTCTGTATGTATGTGCAGCATGTGTGTTATACGTGGTTGTATGTGTGTTTATGTATGCTCTCTGTATGTATGTGCAGCATGTGTGTTATACGTGGGTGTATGTGTGTTTATGTATGCTCTCTGTATGTATGTGCAGCATGTGTGTTATACGTGGTTGTATGTGTGTTTATGTATGCTCTCTGTATGTATGTGCAGCATGTGTGTTATACGTGGTTGTATGTGTGTTTATGTATGCTCTCTGTATGTATGTGCAGCATGTGTGTTATACGTGGGTGTATGTGTGTTCATGTATGCTCTCTGTATGTATGTGCAGCATGTGCGTTATACATGGGTGTATGTGTGTTCATGTATGCTCTCTGTATGTATGTGCAGCATGTGTGTTATACGTGGTTGTATGTGTGTTTATGTATGCTCTCTGTATGTATGTGCAGCATGTGCGTTATACGTGGGTGTATGTGTGTTCATGTATGCTCTCTGTATGTACGTGCAGCATGTGTGTTATACGTGGGTGCATGTGTGTTCATGTATGCTCTCTGTATGTACGTGCAGCATGTGTGTTATACGTGGGTGTATGTGTGTTCATGTATGCTCTCTGTATGTATGTGCAGCATGTGTGTTATACGTGGGTGTATGCGTGTTCATGTATGCTCTCTGTATGTACGTGCAGCATGTGTGTTATACGTGGTTGTATGTGTGTTCATGTATGCTCTCGGTATGTATGTGCAGCATGTGTGTTATACGTGGTTGTATGTGTGTTTATGTATGCTCTCTGTATGTATGTGCAGCATGTGTGTTATACGTGGGTGTATGTGTGTTTATGTATGCTCTCTGTATGTATGTGCAGCATGTGTGTTATACGTGGTTGTATGTGTGTTTATGTATGCTCTCTGTATGTATGTGCAGCATGTGCGTTATACATGGGTGTATGTGTGTTCATGTATGCTCTCTGTATGTATGTGCAGCATGTGTGTTATACGTGGTTGTATGTGTGTTTATGTATGCTCTCTGTATGTATGTGCAGCATGTGCGTTATACGTGGGTGTATGTGTGTTCATGTATGCTCTCTGTATGTACGTGCAGCATGTGTGTTATACGTGGGTGCATGTGTGTTCATGTATGCTCTCTGTATGTACGTGCAGCATGTGTGTTATACGTGGGTGTATGTGTGTTCATGTATGCTCTCTGTATGTATGTGCAGCATGTGTGTTATACGTAGGTGTATGCGTGTTCATGTATGCTCTCTGTATGTACGTGCAGCATGTGTGTTATACGTGGTTGTATGTGTGTTCATGTATGCTCTCGGTATGTACATGCAGCATGTGCGTTATACATGGGTGTATGTGTGTTCATGTATGCTCTCTGTATGTATGTGCAGCATGTGTGTTATACGTGGTTGTATGTGTGTTCATGTATGCTCTCGGTATGTACGTGCAGCATGTGCGTTATACATGGGTGTATGTGTGTTCATGTATGCTCTCTGTATGTATCTGCAGCATGTGTGTTATACGTGGTTGTATGTGTGTTCATGTATGCTCTCTGTATGTACGTGCAGCATGTGTGTTATACGTGGGTGTATGTGTGTTCATGTATGCTCTCTGTATGTATCTGCAGCATGTGTCTTATACGTGGTTGTATGTGTGTTCATGTATGCTCTCTGTATGTACGTGCAGCATGTGTGTTATACGTGGGTGTATGTGTGTTCATGTATGCTCTCTGTATGTACATGCAGCATGTGTGTTATACGTGGTTGTATGTGTGTTCATGTATGCTCTCTGTATGTACGTGCAGCATGTGTGTTATACGTGGGTGTATGTGTGTTCATGTATGCTCTCTGTATGTATGTGCAGCATGTGTGTTATACGTGGTTGTATGTGTGTTCATGTATGCTCTCTGTATGTATGTGCAGCATGTGTGTTATACGTGGTTGTATGTGTGTTCATGTATGCTCTCTGTATGTATGTGCAGCATGTGCATTATGTGTGGGTGTAGGTGTGTTCATGTATAATGTCTGTATGTACGTGCAGCATGTGCATTATGTGTGGGTGTACGTGTGTTCTTGTATAATGTCTGTATTACGTGCAGCATGTGCATTATGTGTGGGTGTGCGTGTGTTCATGTATGCTCTCTGTATGTATGTGCAGCATGTGCATTATGTGTGGGTGTGCGTGTGTTCATGTATGCTCTCTGTATGTATGTGCAGCATGTGCATTATGTGTTAGTGTACGTGTGTTCATGTATGATGTCTGTATGTATGTGCAGCATGTGCATTATGTGTAGGTGTACGTGTGTTCATGTATGATGTCTGTATGTATGTGTAGCATGTGCATTATGTGTGGGTGTACGTGTGTTCATGTATGATGTCTGTATGTACTTACAGCATGTGCATTATGTGTGTGTGTCCCTGTGTTCATGTATGATGTCTGTATGTATGTGTAGCATGTGCATTATGTGTAGGTGTACGTGTGTTCATGTATGATGTCTGTATGTATGTGTAGCATGTGCATTATGTGTAGGTGTACGTGTGTTCATGTATGATGTCTGTATGTACGTACAGCATGTGCATTATGTGTAGGTGTACGTGTGTTCATGTATGATGTCTGTATGTATGTGTAGCATGTGCATTATGTGTAGGTGTACGTGTGTTCATGTATGATGTCTGTATGTACTTACAGCATGTGCATTATGTGTAGGTGTACGTGTGTTCTTGTATAATGTCTGTATTACGTGCAGCATGTGCATTATGTGTGGGTGTGCGTGTGTTCATGTATGCTCTCTGTATGTATGTGTAGCATGTGCATTATGTGTAGGTGTACTTGTGTTCATGTATGATGTCTGTATGTATGTGTAGCATGTGCATTATGTGTAGGTGTACTTGTGTTCATGTATGATGTCTGTATGTACTTACAGCATGTGCATTATGTGTGTGTGTCCCTGTGTTCATGTATGATGTCTGTATGTATGTGTAGCATGTGCATTATGTGTAGGTGTACGTGTGTTCATGTATGATGTCTGTATGTATGTGTAGCATGTGCATTATGTGTAGGTGTACGTGTGTTCATGTATGATGTCTGTATGTATGTGTAGCATGTGCATTATGTGTAGGTGTACTTGTGTTCATGTATGATGTCTGTATGTATGTGTAGCATGTGCATTATGTGTAGGTGTACGTGTGTTCATGTATGATGTCTGTATGTATGTGTAGCATGTGCATTATGTGTAGGTGTACGTGTGTTCATGTATGATGTCTGTATGTATGTGTAGCATGTGCATTATGTGTAGGTGTACGTGTGTTCATGTATGATGTCTGTATGTATGTGTAGCATGTGCATTATGTGTAGGTGTACGTGTGTTCATGTATGATGTCTGTATGTATGTGTAGCATGTGCATTATGTGTAGGTGTACGTGTGTTCATGTATGATGTCTGTATGTATGTGTAGCATGTGCATTATGTGTAGGTGTACGTGTGTTCATGTATGATGTCTGTATGTACGTACAGCATGTGCATTATGTGTAGGTGTACGTGTGTTCATGTATGATGTCTGTATGTATGTGTAGCATGTGCATTATGTGTAGGTGTACGTGTGTTCATGTATGATGTCTGTATGTACTTACAGCATGTGCATTATGTGTAGGTGTACGTGTGTTCATGTATGATGTCTGTATGTATGTGTAGCATGTGCATTATGTGTAGGTGTACGTGTGTTCATGTATGATGTCTGTATGTATGTGTAGCATGTGCATTATGTGTAGGTGTACGTGTGTTCATGTATGATGTCTGTATGTATGTGTAGCATGTGCATAACACGTGGGTTTACTAAGATTAATCACTGAGCAGTCATTTGATCTTGCTGTCATTCTCTGTGTGAGGCTGGAATTGGCTAAATCGACTTGCAAGCCAAAACCAGTATTATTCTATGCACAGAAGGGGCTTTGTTATTCAGTATATATTGTATTTTTATTGAAGTGTTTAGTGGGGAAATTACCATTGTAGCGAATATTATAGATTATATACTGGGGCATAAGTAGGTAAATACCTGTCACTAGTACTTGAGCGCTAACCTAATGGTGCATAAGTAAGTAAATACATGTCACTAGTGCTTGAGCGCTAACCTGATGGCGCATAAGTAAGTAAATACATGTCACTAGTGCTTGAGCGCTAACCTGATGGCGCATAAGTAAGTAAATACATGTCACTAGTGCTTGAGCGCTAACCTAATGGTGCATAAGTAAGTAAATACATGTCACTAGTGCTTGAGCGCTAACCTGATGGCGCATAAGTAAGTAAATACATGTCACTAGTACTTGAGCGCTAACCTAATGGTGCATAAGTAAGTAAATACATGTCACTAGTGCTTGAGCGCTAAACTGATGGCGCATAAGTAAGTAAATACATGTCACTAGTGCTTGAGCGCTAACCTGATGGCGCATAAGTAAGTAAATACATGTCACTAGTGCTTGAGCGCTAACCTGATGGCGCATAAGTAAGTAAATACATGTCACTAGTGCTTGAGCGCTAACCTGATGGTGCATAAGTAAGTAAATACATGTCACTAGTGCTTGAGCGCTAACCTGATGGTGCATAAGTAAGTAAATACATGTCACTAGTGCTTGAGCGCTAACCTGATGGTGCATAAGTAAGTAAATACATGTCACTAGTGCTTGAGCGCTAACCTGATGGTGCATAAGTAAGTAAATACATGTCACTAGTGCTTGAGTGCTCACCTGATGGTGCATAAGTAAGTAAATTCATGTCACTAGTGCTTGAGTGCTCACCTGATGGTGCATAAGTAAGTAAATACATGTCACTAGTGCTTGAGCGCTTACCTGATGGTGCATAAGTAAATACCTGTCACTAGCGCTTGAGCGCTAACCTGATGGTGCATAAGTAAGTAAATTCATGTCACTAGTGCTGGAGCGCTAACCTGATGGTGCATAAGAAAGTAAATTCATGTCACTAGTGCTTGAGTACTAACCTGATGGTGCATAAGTAAATATATGTCACTAGTGCTTGAGCGCTAACCTGATGGTGCATACAAAAGTAAATAGATGTCACTAGTGATTCAGCGCTAACCTGATGGTGCCTAAGTAAGTAAATACATGTCACTAGTGCATGAGTGCTAACCTGATGGTGCATAAGTAAGTAAATTCATCTCACTAGTGCTTGAGCGCTAACCTGATGGTGCATTAGTAAGTCAATGCGTGTCGCTAGTGCTTGAGCACTAACCTGATGGTGCATAAGTAAGTAAATACATGTCACTAGTGCTTCAGCGCTAACCTGATGGTGCATAAGTAAGTAACTACCTGTCACTAGTGATTGAGCGCTTACCTGATGGTGCATAAGTAAGTAAATTCATGTCACTAGTGCTTGAGCGCTAACCTGTTGGTGCATAAGAAAGTAAATTCATGTCACTAGTGCTTGAGCACTAACCTGATGGTACATAAGTAAATACATGTCACTAGTGCTTGAGCGCTAACCTGATGGTGCATACAAAAGTAAATAGATGTCACTAGTGATTCAGCGCTAACCTGATGGTGCATAAGTAATTACATGTCACTGGTGCATGAGTGCTAACCTGATGGTGCATTAGTAAGTAAATTCATCTCACTAGTGCTTGAGCACTAACCTGATGGTGCATTAGTAAGTCAATGCATGTCGCTAGTGCTTGAGCACTAACCTGATGGTGCATAAGTAAGTAATTACCAGTCACTAGTGCTTGAGCGCTAACCTGATGGTGCATTAGTAAGTAAATTCATCTCACTAGTGCTTGAGCGCTAACCTGATGGTGCATTAGTAAGTAATTACCAGTCACTAGTGCTTGAGCGCTAACCTGATGGTGCATTAGTAAGTAAATTCATCTCACTAGTGCTTGAGCACTAGCCTGATGGTGCATAAGTAAGTAAACGCATGTCGCTAGTGCTTGAGCGCTAACCTGATGGTGCATAAGTAAGTAAATACATGTCACTAGTGCTTCAGCGCTAACCTAATGGTGCATTAGTAAGTAAATGCATGACACTAGTGCTTGAGCGCTAACCTGTTGGTGCATAAGTAAGTAAATGCATGTCGCTAGTGCTTGAGCGCTAACCTGATGGTGCATAAGTAAGTACATACCTGTCACTAGTGCTTAAGCACTAACCTGATGGTGCATAAGTAAGTAAATTCATGTCACAAGTGCTTGAGCTCTAAACTGATGGTGCATAAGTAAGTAAATTCATGTCACTAGTGCTTAAGCGCTAACCTGATAGTGCATAGATAAGTAAAATCATGTCACTAGTGCTTGAGCGCTAACCTGATGGTGCATAAGTAAGTAAATACCAGTCACTAGTGTTTGAGTGCTAACCTGATGCATCATAAGTAAGTAAATACATGTCACTAGTGCTTGAGCACTAACCTGATGGTGCATAAGTAAGTAAATACATGTCACTAGTGCTTGAGAACTAACCCGATGGTGCATAAGTAAGTAAATACATGTCACTACTAGTCTAGTGCTTCAGCGCTAACCTGATGGTGCATAAGTAAGTAAATACATGTCACTAGTGCTTGAGCGCTAACCTAATGGTGCATAAGTAAGTAAATGCATGACACTAGTGCTTCAGCGCTAACCTAATGGTGCATAAGTAAGTAAATGCATGACACTAGTGCTTGAGCGCTAACCTGATGGTGCATAAGTAAGTAAATGCATGTCGCTAGTACTTGAGCGCTAACCTGATGGTGCATAAGTAAGTAAATTCATGTCGCTAGTGCTTGAGCGCTAACCTGATGGTGCATAAGTAAGTAAATACATGTCGCTAGTGCTTGAGCGCTAACCTGATGGTGCATAAGTAAGTAAATACATGTCACTAGTGCTTCAGCGCTAACCTAATGGTGCATTAGTAAGTAAATGCATGACACTAGTGCTTGAGCGCTAACCTGATGGTGCATAAGTAAGTAAATGCATGTCGCTAGTGCTTGAGCGCTAACCTGATGGTGCATAAGTAAGTAAATACATGTCACTAGTGCTTGAGCGCTAACCTGATGGTGCATAAGTAAGTAAATTCATCTCACTAGTGCTTGAGCGCTAACCTGATTGTGCATAAGTAAGTAAATACATGTCACTACTGCTTGAGAACTAACCTGATGGTGCATAAGTAAGTAAATACATGTCACTAGTGCTTGAGTGCTAACCTGATGGTGCATAAGTAAGTAAATGCATGTCACTAGTGCTTGAGCGCTAACCTGATGGTGCATAAGTAAGTAAATAGATGTCTCTAGTGCTTGAGCGCTAACCTGATGGTGCATTAGTAAGTAAATACATGTCACTAGTGCTTGATCACTAACCTAATGGTGCATAAGTAAGTAAATAGATGTCACTAGTGCTTGAGTGCTAACCTGATGGTGCATAAGTAAGTAAATGCATGTCACTAGTGCTTGAGCGCTAACCTGATGGTGCATAAGTAAGTAAATAGATGTCACTAGTGCTTGAACGCTAACCTTATGGTGCATAAGTAAGTAAATACATGTCACTATTGCTTGAGCGCTAACCTGATGGTGCATAAGTAAGTAAATACATGTCAATAGTGCTTGAGTGCTAACCTAATGGTGCATAAGTAAGTAAATGCATGTCACTAGTGCTTGCACGCTAACCTGCTAGTACATAAGTAAGTAAATACATGTCACTAGTGCTTGAGCACTAACCTGATGGTGCATAAGAAAATACATGTCACTAGTGCTTGAGCGCTAACCTGATGGTGCATATATAAGTAAATAGATGTCACTAGTGCTTCAGTGCTAACCTGATGGTGCATAAGTAAGTAAATACATGTCACTAGTGCTTGAGCGCTAACCTAATGGTGCATAAGTAAGTAAATTCATGTCACTAGTGCTTGAGCACCAACCTGATGGTGCATAAGTAAATACATGTCACTAGTGATTCAGCGCTAACCTGATGGTGCATAAGTAAGTAAATACATGTCACTAGTGCTTAAGGGCTAACCTGATGGTGCTTAAGTAAGTAAATACATGTCACTAGTGCTTGAGCGCTAACCTGATGGTGCATAAGCAAGTAAATTCATGTCACTAGTGCTTGAGCGCTAACCTGATTGTGCATAAGTAAGTAAATACATGTCACTAGTGCTTGAGCACTAACCTGATGGTGCATAAGTAAGTAAATACATGTCACTAGTGCTTGAGCGCTAACCTGATGGTGCATAAGTAAGTAAATACATGTCACTAGTGCTTGAGCGCTAACCTGATGGTGCATTAGTAAGTAAACACATGTCACAAGTGCTTGAGCGCTAACCTGATGGTGCATTAGTAAGTAAACACATGTCACTAGTGCTTGAGCACTAACCTAATGGTGCATAAGTAAGTAAATAGATGTCACTAGTGCTTGAGCGCTAACCTGATGGTGCATAAGTAAGTATATGCATTTCCCTAGTGCTTGAGCGCTAACCTGATGGTGCATAAATAAGTAAAAAGATGTCACTAGTGCTTGAGCTCTAACCTGATGGTGCATACGTAAGTAAATACATGTCACTAGTGCTTGAGCGCTAACCTGATGGTGCATAAGTAAGTAAATACATGTCACTAGTGCTTGAGCACTAACCTGATGGTGCATAAGAAAATACATGTCACTACTGCTTGAACGCTTACCTAATGGTGCATACATAAGTAAATACATGTCACTAGTGCTTGAGCACTAATCTGATGGTGCATAAGAAAATACATGTCACTAGTGCTTGAGTACTAACCTGATGGTGCATAAGTAAGTAAATTCATGTCACTAGTGCTTGAACACTAACCTGATGGTGCATAAGTAAATACATGTCACTAGTGCTTGAGCGCTAACCTAATGGTGCATAAGTAAGTACATACATGTCTCTAGTGCTTGAGAGCTAACCTGATGGTGCATAAGTAAGTAAATACATGTCACTAGTGCTTGAGCGCTAACCTGCTAGTGCATAAGTAAGTAAATACATGTCACTAGTGCTTGAGCACTAACCTGATGTTGCATAAGAAAATACATGTCACTAGTGCTTGAGCGCTAAACTGATGGTGCATACGAAAGTAAATAGATGTCACTAGTAATTCAGCGCTAACCTGATGGTGCATAAGTAAGTAAATACATGTCACTAGTGCTTCAGCGCTAACCTGATGGTGCATAAGTAAGTAAATACCTGTCACTAGTACTTGAGCGCTAACCTAATGGTGCATAAGTAAGTAAATACATGTCACTAGTGCTTGAGTGCTAACCTGATGGTGCATAAGTAAGTATATACATGTCACTAGTGCATGAGCGCTAACCTGATGGTGCATAAGTAAGTAAATACATGTCACTAGTACTTGAGCGCTAACCTGATGGTGCATAAGTAAGTAAATACCTGTCACTAGTGCTTAAGCGCTGACCTTATTATGCATGTCACTAGTGCTTGAACGCTAACCTGATGGTGCATAAGTAAGTAAATGCATGTCAATAGTGCTTGAGCGCTAACCTGATGGTGCATAAGTAAGTAAATACATGTCACTAGTCCTTGAGCGCTAACTTGCTAGTGCATAAATAAGTAAATGCATGTCACTAGTGCTTGAACGCTAACCTGATGGTGCATAAGTAAGTAAATGCATGTCAATAGTGCTTGAGCGCTAACCTGATGGTGCATAAGTAAGTAAATACATGTCACTAGTCCTTGAGCGCTAACTCGCTAGTGCATAAGTAAGTAAATACATGTCACTAGTGCTTGAGCACTAACCTGATGGTGCATAAGAAAATACATGTCACTACTGCTTGAACGCTAACCTGATGGTGCATACGAAAGTAAATAGATGTCACTAGTAATTCAGCGCTAACCTGATGGTGCATAAGTAAGTAAATACCTGTCACTAGTACTTGAGCGCTAACCTAATGGTGCATAGGTAAGTAAATACATGTCACTAGTGCTTCAGCGCTAACCTGATGGTGCATAAGTAAGTAAATACCTGTCACTAGTACTTGAGCGCTAACCTAATGGTGCATAAGTAAGTAAATACATGTCACTAGTGCTTGAGTGCTAACCTGATGGTGCATAAGTAAGTAAATACATGTCACTAGTGCATGAGCGCTAACCTGATGGTGCATAAGTAAGTAAATACATGTCACTAGTACTTGAGCGCTAACCTGATGGTGCATAAGTAAGTAAATACCTGTCACTAGTGCTTAAGCGCTGACCTGATGGTGCATAAGTAAGTAAATGCATGTCAATAGTGCTTGGGCGCTAACCTGATGGTGCATAAGTAAATACATGTCACTAGTGCTTGAGCGCTAACCTGATGGTGCATAAGTAAGTAAATACATGTCACTAGTGCTTGAGCGCTAACCTGATGGTGCATAAGTAAGTAAATACATGTAACTAGTGCTTGAGTGCTAACCTGATGGTGCATAAGTAAGTGAATACATGTCACTAGTGCTTGAGCGCTAACCTGATGGTGCATAAGTAATTACATGTCACTAGTGCTTGAGCGCTAACTTGATGGTGCATAAGTAAGTAAATACATGTTACTAATGCTTGGGCGCTAACCTGATGGTGCATAAGTAAATACATGTCACTAGTGCTTGAGCGCTAACCTAATGGTACATAAGTAAGTAAATACATGTCACTAGTGCTTGAGCGCTAACCTGATGGTGCATAAGTAAGTAAATACATGTAACTAGTGCTTGAGTGCTAACCTGATGGTGCATAAGTAAGTGAATACATGTCACTAGTGCTTGAGCGCTAACCTGATGGTGCATAAGTAATTACATGTCACTAGTGCTTGAGCGCTAACTTGATGGTGCATAAGTAAGTAAATACATGTTACTAATGCTTGAGCGCTAACCTGATGGTGCATAAGTAAGTAAATACATGTTACTAGTGCTTGAGCGCTAACCTGATGGTGCATAAGTAAGTAAATACATGTCACTAGTGCTTGAGCGCTAACCTGATGGTGCATAAGTAAGTAAATACATGTTACTAGTGCTTGAGCGATAACCTGATGGTGCATAAGTAAGTAAATGCATGTCACTAGTGCTTGAGCGCTAACCTGATGGTGCATAAGTAAATACATGTCACTAGTGCTTGAGCGCTAACCTGATGGTGCATAAGTAAGTAAATACATGTCACTAGTGCTTGAGCGCTAATCTGATGGTGCATAAGTAAGTAAATACATGTCACTAGTGCTTGAGTGCTAACCTGATGGTGCCTAAGTAAGTAAATACATGTTACTAGTGCTTGAGCGCTAACCTGATGGTGCATAAGTAAGTAAATACATGTTACTAGTGCTTGAGCGCTAACCTGATGGTGCATAAGTAAGTAAATACATGTCACTAGTGCTTGAGCGCTAACCTGATGGTGCCTAAGTAAGTAAATACATGTTACTAGTGCTTGAGCGCTAACCTGATGGTGCATAAGTAAGTAAATACATGTTACTAGTGCTTGAGCGCTAACCTGATGGTGCATAAGTAAGTAAATACATGTTACTAGTGCTTGAGCGCTAACCTGATGGTGCATAAGTAAGTAAATACATGTTACTAGTGCTTGAGCGCTAACCTGATGGTGCTATCTGACATGCATTTTATTGTACACACCTACAGAAGTATATTATGTGATACAATGATCAGAGGCTATCTGATATGTATTTTACTGTGCACACCTATATAAGTATATTATGTGATAAAATGAATGCAGGCTATCTGGCATCTATTTTACTGTGCACACCTATAGAAGTATATTATTGAATACAATGAACACAGACTATCTGACATGTATTTAACTGTGCACACCTATAGAAGTATATTACTTGATACAATAAAAAATAGGCTGACGTATTTTACTGTGCACACCTATAGAAGTATATTACTTGATACAATAAAAAATAGGCTGACGTATTTTACTGTGCACACCTATAGAAGTATATTACAGGCTACAATAAAAAACAGGCTATCTGACATGTATTTTACTGTGTACACCTATAGAAGTCTAGTATGTGATACAATGAACACAGGCTATCTGAAATTTATTTTACTGTGCACACCTATAGAAGTATATTACAGGATACAATAAAAAACAGGCTTTCTGACATGTATTTTACTGTGTACACCTATAGAAGTCTAGTATGTGATACAATGAACACACGCTATCTGACATGTATTTTACTGTGTACACCTATAGAAGTCTAGTATGTGATAAAATGAACACATGCTATCTGACATGTATTTTACTGTGTGCACCTATAGAAGTCTAGTATGTGATACAATGAACACACGCTATCTGACATGTATTTTACTGTGTACACCTATAGAAGTCTAGTATGTGATACAATGAACACATGCTATCTGACATGTATTTTACTGTGTACACCTATAGAAGTCTAGTATGTGATACAATGAACACAGGCTATCTGACATGTATTTTACTGTACAAAGCTATAGAAGTATATTATGTGATACAATAAACAAAGTTTATCTGACATGTATTTCACTGTGCACACCTATAGAATTATATTATGTGATACAATGAACACAGGTTATTTGACATGCATTTTACTGTGCACACCAATATAAATATATTATGTGAGACTATCTCAAATGCATTTAATAGTGCACACCTATAGAAGTCTATTTATAACTGTCCCTAATAGTCTATTATATGAGGTTATCTGAAATGCATTTTATAGTGCACACCTATATAAGTCTATTATATGAGGTTATCTGAAATGCATTTTATAGTGCACACCTATATAAGTCTATTATATGAGGTTATCTGAAATGCATTTTATAGTGCACACCTATATAAGTCTATTATATGAGGTTATCTGAAATGCATTTTATAGTGCACACCTATATAAGTCTATTATATGAGGTTATCTGAAATGCATTTTATAATGCACACCTATATAAGTTTATTATAAGATGTTGTCAGAAATACATTTAACTGTGTGCACCTATAGAAATCTATTATATAAGGTTATTAGAAATGCATTTAACTGTGTACACCTATAGAAATCTATTATATGAGGTTATTAGAAATGCATTTATCTGTGCACACCTATAGAAATCTATTTTATGCGGTTAATAGAAATGCATTTAACTGTGCACACCTATAGAAATCTATTATATGAGGTTATCAGAAAATGCATGTTAGTAAGCACTAGACTATGGGGGATATTTATCAAAGCGTCAATCTTAGTGCATTCGTTGACGTCAATACGCTCGCCAGGCATCGCCAGACATCACTGACATGGATCCACATACAATGCCCTTATTTATAAAAAAACGTCAAAAACACGAACGTCAAGTACAGCGCGATGAGCATCGGACTGTTGTTAACTAACAGTTATTGATATTGTGGTTATTCGGGTTTTTCCCAACTTTATTTATACCATTTCATTACTGTCCATGAACAAGCACATTTCTCTAAAGTGTGTGTTATGTCAGAAATCTTTTGCAAACATATTTACATGTCCCTAAGTTCCCTTTTGTGTTCTAAATAATGTTGTCTGTCATATCTCTGTGTTAATTTATACCACTATATGTATATATTGTAAATGAATTATTATTCTGAGCAGGAATAATTGAAAATATAGCATGTCATCATGGTATCATATGTACTGTATTTATTTGCAATCAATGGATATATTAAGAGCTGGGCCAGTTTTCTCTCTGTACCTGTGTAACCCCTCCTGATTGCAATCTAGTTTTAAAAACCACCCCTACACAGGTGTTATAAAATGGGCTGGCATATAAGATGACATTTCTTACTGAAAAAGAGATTCAAGAGAAAGAAGAAAACCACTGAAAATATCATGACAGTAAAGAGGTGATTTTAATTTCTGCTGTATCGGAATCATGACAGTTTAATGTAAGGTGAGCTATCCCTTTGAGCTATCAGTTTAAGATTATATTGAATCAAACATCAATTCGAATTTTAAAATCCTTCTCTAAAATATTACACTATGAGGCCTAATTATCAAGCCGTCAACTTACTTGTATTCGACGGCACCAATATGCTCGCCTGACATCGTCTAACATTGCGGCGGTGGACCTGATTACGCTCTTCATATTTAACAAAAAAGCTGTCAAAAAGCTGCGCACCAAGTACGAGGTGATGAGCAACGGACTGTTGTTAACTAGCAGTCATCGATCTTGCTGCAATTCGGCTTTTTCACAGCTTTATTTATACCCTGTCACTAAACACAGCCACTATACTAAAATGTATAACCCCTAGCCAGCCGCTCCCGGACCCTGCCGCAACTAAATAGTTATTAACCCCTATCCCGCTGCTCCCGGAGACGAACAGCAACTCTAATAAAGTTATTAACCCCTATCCCGCTGCTCCCTGACACCGCCGCAACTAACTAAATGTATTAACCCCTATCCCTCCGCTCCCGGAGCCCACTGCAACTAAATAAATGTATTAACCTCCATCCCGCTGCTCCCCGACACCGCCGCAACTCTATTAAACCTATTAACCCCTATTTCGCCGCTCCTGGACCCAGCCGCAACTAACTTAGGCCTAGATTTGGAGTTCGGCGGTAAAAGGGCTGTTAACGCTCCGCGGGTTTTTTTCTGGCCGCACCATAAATTTAACTCTGGTATCGAGAGTTCAAACAAATGCTGCGTTAGGCTCCAAAAAAGGAGCGTAGAGCATATTTACCGCAAATGCAACTCTCGATACCAGAGTTGCTTACGGACGCGGCCGGCATCAAAAACGTGCTCGTGCACGATTCTCCCATAGGAAACAATGGGGCAGTTTGAGCTGAAAAAAAACCTAACACCTGCAAAAAAGCAGCGTTCAGCTCTTAACGCAGCCCCATTGTTTCCTATGGGGAAACACTTCCTACGTCTGCACCTAACACTCTAACATGTACCCCGAGTCTAAACACCCCTAACCTTACACTTATTAACCCCTAATCTGCCGCCCCCGCTATCGCTGACCCCTGCATTACACTTTTAACCCCTAATCTGCCGCTCCGTAAACCGCCGCCACCTACGTTATCCCTATGTACCCCTAATCTGCTGCCCTAACATCGCCGACCCCTATGTTATATTTATTAACCCCAAATCTGCCCCCCACAACGTCGCCTCCACCTGCCTACACTTATTAACCCCTAATCTGCCGAGCGGACCTGAGCGCTACTATAATAAAGTTATTAACCCCTAATCCGCCTCACTAACCCTATCATAAATAGTATTAACCCCTAATCTGCCCTCCCTAACATCGCCGACACCTACCTTCAATTATTAACCCCTAATCTGCCGACCGGAGCTCACCGCTATTCTAATAAATGTATTAACCCCTAAAGCTAAGTCTAACCCTAACACTAACACCCCCCTAAGTTAAATATAATTTTTATCTAACGAAATAAATTAACTCTTATTAAATAAATTATTCCTATTTAAAGCTAAATACTTACCTGTAAAATAAACCCTAATATAGCTACAATATAAATTATAATTATATTATAGCTATTTTAGGATTAATATTTATTTTACAGGCAACTTTGTAATTATTTTAACCAGGTACAATAGCTATTAAATAGTTAAGAACTATTTAATAGTTACCTAGTTAAAATAATAACAAATTTACCTGTAAAATAAATCCTAACCTAAGATATAATTAAACCTAACACTACCCTATCAATAAAATAATTAAATAAACTACCTACAATTACCTACAATTAACCTAACACTACACTATCAATAAATTAATTAAACACAATTCCTACAAATAAATACAATTAAATAAACTATCTAAAGTACAAAAAATAAAAAAGAACTAAGTTACAGAAAATAATAAAATATTTACAAACATAAGAAAAATATTACAACAATTTTAAACTAATTACACCTACTCTAAGCCCCCTAATAAAATAACAAAGCCCCCCAAAATAAAAAATTCCCTACCCTATTCTAAAATACAAATATTACAAGCTCTTTTACCTTACCAGCCCTGAACAGGGCCCTTTGCGGGGCATGCCCCAAGAATTTCAGCTCTTTTGCCTGTAAAAAAAAACATACAATACCCCCCCCCCCAACATTACAACCCACCACCCACATACCCCTAATCTAACCCAAACCCCCCTTAAATAAACCTAACACTAATCCCCTGAAGATCTTCCTACCTTGTCTTCACCATACCAGGTTCACCGATCCGTCCTGGCTCCAAGATCTTCATCCAACCCAAGCGGGGGTTGGCGATCCATAATCCGGTGCTCCAAAGTCTTCCTCCTATCCGGCAAGAAGAGGACATCCGGACCGGCAAACATCTTCTCCAAGCGGCATCTTCTATCTTCTTCCATCCGATGACGACCGGCTCCATCTTGAAGACCTCCAGCGCGGATCCATCCTCTTCTTCCGACGACTAGACGACGAATGACGGTTCCTTTAAGGGACGTCATCCAAGATGGCGTCCCTCGAATTCCGATTGGCTGATAGGATTCTATCAGCCAATCGGAATTAAGGTAGGAATTTTCTGATTGGCTGATGGAATCAGCCAATCAGAATATAGTTCAATCCGATTGGCTGATCCAATCAGCCAATCAGATTGAGCTCGCATTCTATTGGCTGATCGGAACAGCCAATAGAATGCGAGCTCAATCTGATTGGCTGATTGGATCAGCCAATCGGATTGAACTATATTCTGATTGGCTGATTCCATCAGCCAATCAGAAAATTCCTACCTTAATTCCGATTGGCTGATAGAATCCTATCAGCCAATCGGAATTCGAGGGACGCCATCTTGGATGACGTCCCTTAAAGGAACCGTCATTCGTCGTCTAGTCGTCGGAAGAAGAGGATGGATCCGCGCTGGAGGTCTTCAAGATGGAGCCGGTCGTCATCGGATGGAAGAAGATAGAAGATGCCGCTTGGAGAAGATGTTTGCCGGTCCGGATGTCCTCTTCTTGCCGGATAGGAGGAAGACTTTGGAGCACCGGATTATGGATCGCCAACCCCCGCTTGGGTTGGATGAAGATCTTGGAGCCAGGACGGATCGGTGAACCTGGTATGGTGAAGACAAGGTAGGAAGATCTTCAGGGGATTAGTGTTAGGTTTATTTAAGGGGGGTTTGGGTTAGATTAGGGGTATGTGGGTGGTGGGTTGTAATGTTGGGGGGGGGGGGTATTGTATGTTTTTTTTTACAGGCAAAAGAGCTGAAATTCTTGGGGCATGCCCCGCAAAGGGCCCTGTTCAGGGCTGGTAAGGTAAAAGAGCTTGTAATATTTGTATTTTAGAATAGGGTAGGGAATTTTTTATTTTGGGGGGCTTTGTTATTTTATTAGGGGGCTTAGAGTAGGTGTAATTAGTTTAAAATTGTTGTAATATTTTTCTTATGTTTGTAAATATTTTATTATTTTCTGTAACTTAGTTCTTTTTTATTTTTTGTACTTTAGATAGTTTATTTAATTGTATTTATTTGTAGCAATTGTGTTTAATTAATTTATTGATAGTGTAGTGTTAGGTTAATTGTAGGTAATTGTAGGTAGTTTATTTAATTATTTTATTGATAGGGTAGTGTTAGGTTTAATTATATCTTAGGTTAGGATTTATTTTACAGGTAAATTTGTTATTATTTTAACTAAGTAACTATTAAATAGTTCTTAACTATTTAATAGCTATTGTACCTGGTTAAAATAATTACAAAGTTGCCTGTAAAATAAATATTAATCCTAAAATAGCTATAATATAATTATAATTTATATTGTAGCTATATTAGGATTTATTTTACAGGTAAGTATTTAGCTTTAAATAGGAATCATTTATTTAATAAGAGTTAATTTATTTCGTTAGATAAAAATTATATTTAACTTAGGGGGGTGTTAGTGTTAGGGTTAGACTTAGCTTTAGGGGTTAATACATTTATTAGAATAGCGGTGAGCTCCGGTCGGCAGATTAGGGGTTAATAATTGAAGGTAGGTGTCGGCGATGTTAGGGAGGGCAGATTAGGGGTTAATACTATTTATGATAGGGTTAGTGAGGCGGATTAGGGGTTAATAACTTTATTATAGTAGCGCTCAGGTCCGCTCGGCAGATTAGGGGTTAATAAGTGTAGGTAGGTGTCGGCGACGTTGAGGGGGGCAGATTAGGGGTTAATAAATATAACATAGGGGTCGGCGATGTTAGGGGTAGCAGATTAGGGGTACATAGGGATAACGTAGGTGGCGGCGATTTGCGGTCGGAAGATTAGGGGTTAATTATTTTAAGTAGCTTGCGGCGACGTTGTGGGGGGCAAGTTAGGGGTTAATAGATATAATACAGGGGTCGGCGGTGTTAGGGGCAGCAGATTAGGGGTACATAAGTATAACGTAGGTGGCGGTCGGCAGATTAGGGGTTAAAAATTTTAATCGAGTGGCGGCGATGTGGGGGGACCTCGGTTTAGGGGTACATAGGTAGTTTATGGGTGTTAGTGTACTTTAGGGTACAGTAGTTAAGAGCTTTATAAACCGGCGTTAGCCAGAAAGCTCTTAACTCCTGCTATTTTCAGGCGGCTGGAATCTTGTCGTTAGAGCTCTAACGCTCACTGCAGAAACGACTCTAAATACCGGCGTTAGGAAGATCCCATTGAAAAGATAGGCTACGCAAATGGCGTAGGGGGATCTGCGGTATGGAAAAGTCGCGGCTGAAAAGTGAGCGTTAGACCCTTTAATCACTGACTCCAAATACCAGCGGGCGGCCAAAACCAGCGTTAGGAGCCTCTAACGCTGGTTTTGACGGCTACCGCCGAACTCTAAATCTAGGCCTAAATGTATTAACCCCTAAACCTCTGGCCTCCCACATCACTACCACTTACTAAACCTATTAACCCCTAAACCGCCATCCCCCACATCGCCATAAACTAAATTAACCTATTAACCCCTAAAAATAACAACGCGCAAACTTTATATTAAATATTAACTCATCCCTATCTTATAATAAATTAAAACTTACCTTTAGATGTAAATTAAACTATATTAAACTATTAATTAACCTACTCTAACTATTATAGTAAAATTACATTAAACTATATTAAACTAATAATTAATCTCCCCTAACTGTTATACTAAAATTACATTAAACTATATTAAATTAATAATTAATCTACCCTAACTGTTATACTAAAATGACAATAAACTACAAATTAAATTAACTATATTACATATTTATACACCTAACCCTACTCAAATAATTTAAATCTAAAATTAAAAATTACAAAGTTACAAAAAACTAACAAAGTTACAAAACACCCATAAACTACCTATTAACCCCTAAACCGAGGGCCCCCCACATTGCAAACACTAAAATAATCTTTTTAACCCCTAATCTGCCGAATCGGACATCGCCGCCACTCTAATAAACATATTAACCCCTAAACCGCGGCACTCCGGCATCGCAAACACTATATAAATATTATTAACCCCTAATCTGCCGGCCCTAACATCGCCGACACCTACCTACATTTATTAACCCCTAATCTGCCGTCCCCAACTTCGCCGCCACTATAATAAATGTATTAACCCCTAAACCTAATTCTAACCCTAACCCCCCCTAACTTAAATATAATTACAATAAATCTAAATAAAATTAATACAATTAACTAAATTATTCCTATTTAAAACTAAATACTTACCTATAAAATAAACCCTAAGATAGCTACAATATAACTAATAGTTACATTGTATCTAGCTTAGGGTTTATTTTTATTTTACAGGCAACTTTGTATTTATTTTAACTAGGTACAATAGTTATTAAATAGTTATTACCTATTTAATAACTACTTAGTTAAAATAAAGACAAATTTACCTGTAAAATAAAACCTAAACTGTTACAATTACACCAAACACTACACTATAATTAAATAAATTATCTAAACTAAATACAATTAATTACAATTTTAAAAAATTATCTAAAGTACGAAAAAACCCCCACTAAATTACAGAAAATAATAAAATAATTACAAGATTTTTAAACTAATTAAACCTACTCTAATCCCCCTAACAAAATAAAAAAGCCCCCCAAAATAAAAAAAGCCCTACCCTACACTAAATTACTATTAGCCCTTAAAAGGGCCTTTTGCGGGGCATTGCCCCAAAGTAATCAGCTCTTTTACCTGCAAAAAAAAATTACAAATACCCCACCCAACATTAAAACCCACCACCCACACAACCAACCCTACTCTAAAACCCACCCAATACACCCTTAAAAAACCTAACACTAACCGCTTGAAGATCACCCTACCGTGAGACGTCTTCACCCAACCGGGCAGAAGTGGTCTTCCACATGGGCAGAAGTCTTCATCCAAACTGGGCAGAAGAGGTCCACCAGACGGGCAGAAGTCTTCATCCAGACGGCATCTTCTATCTTCATCAATCTTTAAGACATCCGAATTCTATCAGCCAATCGCAATTAAGGTAGTAAAAATCCTATTGGCTGATGCAATCAGACAATAGGATTGAGCTCGCATTCTATTGGCTGATTGGAACAGCCAATAGAATGCCAGCTCAATCCTATTGGCTGATTGCATCAGCCAATAGGATTTTTCCTACCTTAATTCTGATTGGCTGATAGAATTCTATCAGCCAATTGGAATTGAAGGGACGCCATCTTGGATGACGTCACTTAAAGGAACCTTCATTTGTCTTTAGTCGTCGGCCGAGAAGGATGCTCAGCGTAGGATGTCTTGAAGATGGACCCGCTCCACGCCGGATGGATGAAGATAGAAGATGCCGTCTGGATGAAGACTTCTGCCCGTCTGGAGGACCTCTTCTGCCCGGCTTGGATGAAGACTTCTGCCATCTGGAGGACCTCTTCTACCCGTCTGGAGGACCACTTCTGCCCGGTTGGGTGAAGACGTCTTACGGTAGGGTGATCTTCAAGAGGTTAGTGTAAGGTTTTTTTAAGGGGGGATTGGGTGGATTTTAGAGTAGGGTTGGTTGTGTGGGTGGTGGGTTTTAATGTTGAGGGGGTATTTGTAATTTTTTTTTACAGGTAAAAGAGCTGATTATTTTGGGGCAATGCCCCGCAAAAGGACCTTTTAAGGGCTATTTGTAATTTAGTGTAGGGTAGGACTTTTTTATTTTGGGGGGCTTTTTTATTTTGTTAGGGGGATTAGAGTAGGTGTAATTAGTTTAAAAATCTTGTAATTTTTTTATTATTTTCTGTAATTTAGTGGGGTTTTTTTTTCGTACTTTAGATCATTTTTTTAAATTGTAATTAATTGTGTTTAGTTTAGGTAATTTATTTAATTATAGTGTAGTGTTAGGTGTAATTGTAACTTAGTTTAGGTTTTATTTTACAGGTAATTTTGTCTTTATTTTAACTAGGAAGTTATTAAATAGTTAATAACTATTTAATAACTATTGTACCTAGTTAAAATAAATACAAAGTTGCCTGTAAAATAAAAATAAACCCTAAGATAGCTACATTGTAACTATTAGTTATATTGTAGCTAGCTTAGGGTTTATTTTATAGTATTTAGTTTTAAATAGGAATAATTTAGTGAATTGTCTTAATTTTATTTAGATTTATTTAAATTATATTTAAGTTAGGGGGTGTTAGGGTTAGACTTAGGTTTAGGGGTTAATAACTTTATTATAGTGGCGGCGACATTATGGGCAGCAAATTAGGGGTTAATAAATGTAGTTAGATTGTGGCGACATTGGGTGGCAGATTAGGGGCTAATTAATATAATGTAGGGTTCAGCGATGTTGGGGGCAGCAGATTTGGGGTTCATAAGTATAATGTAGGTGGTGGCGGTGTCCGGAGCGGCAGATTAGGGATTAATAAGTGTAAGATTAGGGGTGTTTAGACTCTGGGTTCATGTTAGGCTATTAGGTGTAGACATAAAAGTATTTTCCCCATAGGAATCAATGGGGCTGCGTTAGGAGCTTTACGCTGCTTTTTTGCAGGTGTTAGGGTTTTTTTTCAGGCGGCTCTCCCCCATTGATTCCTATGGGGAAATCATGCACAAGCACATTTAGCCAGCTCACCACTACCATAAGCAGTGCTGGTATTGAGGTGAGATATGGAGCCAAATTTTGCTCTTCACTCACTTTTTTGCGGTTAACGCCGGGTTTGTAAAAACCCGTAATACCAGTGCTGTCTGTAAGTGAGCGGTGAGCTTAAACTGCTCATTAACACCACACCCCTCCAACGCAAACCTCTCAATCTAGGTGTAAGTTACAAAAAAAATAAACACAAAATAAAAAATAAATTATCAAATATTTAAACTAATTACACCTAATCTAAGAGCCCTATCAAAATAAAAAAGCCCCCCAAAATAAAAAAAACCCCTAGCCTAGAATAAACTACCAATGGCCTTTAAAAGGTCCTTTTGGGGGGCATTGCCCCAAAGAAATCAGCTCTTTTACCTGTAAATAAAAAATACAAATACCCCCCAACAGTAAAACCCACCACCCACACAACCAACCCCCCCAAATAAAAACCTAGCTAAAAAACCTAAGCTTCCAATTGCCCTGAAAAGGGCATTTGTATGGGCATTGCACTTAAAAGGGCATTTAACACTTTTTCAAAAGCCCAAACCCTAATCTAAAATTAAAACCCACCCAATAAACCCTTGAAAAAGCCTAACACTAACCCCCCATGATCCACTTACAGTTTCTGAAGAGCCGACATCCATCCTCAACGAAGCGGCAGAAATCCTCATCGAAGAAAGCAGAAGTCTTCATCCAAGTGGCCGAAGTCTTCATCTAAGTGGCCAAAGTCTTCAATCAAGCCTGCAGAAGTCTTCATCCAGACGGCATCTTCTATCTTCATCCATCCAGCGCGGAGTGGCTCCATCTTCAAGACATCCGGCGCGGAGCTTCCTCTTCTTACGACATCTTCTTCCGAATTAAGGATCCTTTAAATTATGTCATCCAAGATAGCATCCCTTAGATTCTGTTTGGCTGATAGAATTCTATCAGCCAATCGGAATTAAGGTTGAAAAAATCCTATTGGCTTTTGCAATCAGCCAATAGGATTGAGCTTTCATCCTATTGGCTGATCCAATCAGCCAATAGGATTGAGCTCGCATTCTATTGGCTGATTGGAATAGGGCCCTCAATTCCCCCCCCCCTTTTTTTCTGTAAAATTTTGTCGTATTGTTTCTCCATTGTACTGTTATCCTTGTACCCATGGGCAGCGCTGCGGAATCTGTTTTATAAATTAATAACTTTATGTAGGTGGCGGCGGTGTCAGGGCGGTAGATTAGGGGTTAATAAGTATAATGTAGTTGGCGGCGGTGTAGAGGGCGGCAGATTAGGGGTTAATATTTATAATAAAGTTGGCAGCAGTTTTGGGGGCAGCAGATTAGGGGTTAATAAGTATAATGTAGGTGGCGCCGATGTCAGGGCGGCAGAATAGGGGTTAATAAGTATAATATAGGTGGCGTCGGTGTAGGGGGCGGCAGATTAGGGGTGTTTAGACTTGAGGTACATGTTAGGGTGTTAGGTGTAAACGTAACTTTTATTCTCCCATAGGAATCAATGGGGTATCGGGCAGCAGCGAACATGAGCTTTCGCTGCTTTCAGACTCCCATTGATTCCTATGGCATCCGTGGCCTCCAGGGCAGTGGATTGAAAAGCAGGTACTCTGGGCTAGAATAGTGGCGAGCGTACCTGGTAGATATTTGATAACTTGCAAAAGTAGTCAGATAGTGCCGAATTTGCATTTGAAACATCTGCAATGACGTAAGCATCAATCTGTGTCGGACTGAGACCGGCGAATCTTATGTTACGTCACAAATTTCAACTTTTGCCGGTCTGTAGGCTTTGATAAATTAGGGGAATCAGGCTCGCCACAATTACACTGCAAAATTCCAGTGTATTTGTGGTTGACGGCTTGATAAATAGACCTCTATGTGTCCTAATGTCAGCATCTATGTTTATCTTTAATACTAATTTCACATATACATACTTTCAAAGTATAATACACAATGTAACAAATGGCACTTACAAGTTCTGATGAGTGATCAATGACACTAGTATCGAGCAATTTGATTCGTTAGTGATAGTTTATAATGTGTATTTCAATCAGATTGGCTGATGTTATAAATCATGTGATTATGCATATTCCAATCAACAGTGGTTGAAAAATTCACTAGTGTGTGGGTTATTTAGGAGTTTGCGTCATAATTGGTGCGAAAGGTGTTGCGTCAAATTTGGTGCGAAGTGGAGAGTGGGACTTGTATTACATGGCTGAAACATGGTACAAATAGATTTTTCCAAAAAAATAAAAAGGAAGTTAGCTATATTATGTTGTGTATTTATTTCATTTTTATCTCTAAATTTATTAGTGCGACAAGTTTGGGGCAAAACTTTGCAAAAATTTGGTGAAATAATATTTCCCCCTTATGAGAGACAAAGTTGTAACATAATCCATAAGTAGTAATGTATTTTTCATTTTTATCCCTATATCTTCTAGTGCACTAAATGTGGATCAATAATATTGGTTAATTTAGAAAGGGTATACAATTTTAATAAAGTTTCTAATTTACTTTTATTATGTGATATGCTTTATACTCTTGCAGCATCGAACATAAGCTTTCTGTGTTTTCAGATTCCCATTGATTTCTATGGCATCCACGGCCTCAAGGGTGGCGGATTGAAAACTAGGTGCGCTGAGTCGGAATAGACGCGAGCGTACCTGTTAAATGTTTGTTAAATTGGGAAAAGGGTCAAATAGAGTTGAATGTGAATTTGAAACATCTGTAATGACGCAAGCATATATCTGCGTCGGATTGAGATCGCAGGAAGGTATATTTCATCACACGTTTCAACATTTGACGATCTTGATGCTTTGATAACTACGGCGGATCTATCTTGTGACAAATATAACTTGGGATTCAAGCGTATTTTCAGTTGACGCTTTGATAAATATCCCCCTATGGCGTGTCATGTGACTTGTCATATTAGTGAAACAATGGAAGTGGTATGGATTGCTCATGAGGGATGTTAATACATAATGGGCTAGATTCCAAGTGCAGTGCTAATTTATCGCTCGCCCACAAACAAGTGGCTGGTTATTGCTCCTACAAGCTCGCGGTAGACCTCGATACATTTTCTAAATGTCCCCCAATGTCCCTCAAAATTTAGTGTTAGTTTCCTTTTTGAAAAAAATGCAATATACCTCACGGCATGAGAATGAGGATCCCATTGGTGCCTATGGAAGTCTATGGAGGTCGTGTTTGCATTGCACTTAACTTGAAATTCCAGCGCATATTAGCATGCGCTGGTATTACAAAGAGGAGCGCAAATATCGCTTTGGCAGAAACGATGTTTTGCGCTCCTCTTATAATCTGGCCCTAATTTGCAAATGTGCTTCACTTTAAAACTAGTTTTCTATAATTTGTGTACAAGTTTCCCAGTTTAAAATGTAACCTTTATTTGACTTTTTAATTAAAAAAGTGTGTTTTACGAACATATGAGCTGGACATGCGCTTAGCATACAAACAAGAAATGTGCCTGGAAATTGGAAAAAATGTAAAATAATGCTCCTGCAAAAATTCTGCTAAAAGGTGTTTTTCTGGCAATAGGAATACGGCTGTCTTTCCTTATATTATATAGCATGTCTTTAAAAGGCTTGTGATTAATGGGATATCATGGGGTTTTCTAATGGATTGGATCTGGCCCATTGCTTTATCATGTTTTTGTCATAGATGTGGTTGGCGTCAGATATTGAAGCTTTGGAGACTTTTCATCAACAAACCTAACAAGTTTCTGGCAGCAATCTCTTGTGCAGTTCCTGCCCCTGCAGAGCAGTGCCTGTCAATCATTCTTTATGAATGAGTCAGGAAAATTTAATGTCTGCCATTTCTGAGGTGCAGGTGAGGTTCGGAAGCCGCACTCTTTAGCATGAGGGAGTCTGCACTAGTAGAGTAAACGGCTAGATTCAGGTATCTTTAATTTAATTCCTTGAATCATTCTCTAGATGACATTATATAGTACATGTCTATATATAGCAGGAAGCCAGATCCTATCCCAAGGTTTAAACATCAAATTTCCTGAATCATCAAAAGTTAGCACATCCATATTACTATGCATTATTGACCTACATTTCTTGGCAGTTTTAAAATAACCTCATGAATCTGCCTTTTTTCATAATCTTTCATAAATCTATTCAAAATCATATTACTTGTACTGAGCTTTCACCACCCAACAAAAGCTGTCATCTTAAATTTCCCTGCATTTATTCCCCTGGGCGTTAGAGGGTCTGTCCACCTTTATAAAGGTATAAACATCATTTTAAGACAAAACATTTCAATTTGATGAACTCTGGCCGGAGTACATTCCATGGTATAATCCTGCATTATTTTACAATTAGCTGCACGGAATGTAAAAAAAAAACCCATTATTAACATTAGATCTTTATTGCAGTTTTTATTAGAGTACATGAGAATCAGAAACTACTAAATAGGAAAGACATCTGCAACCCTAAATCTATAATCATCTAAAGTACTAACACTTAACTTTTCCAATCTAGTTTCTTAACACTCAACAGAAACAAATCTCACTAAAGTAACAAATGATCTCAGCTAAAGCAAAATACTTATTTAGAGTTTCCTTTCCCAGCATATCCCCTGATCCTTTGCCTCTCTCAGTCTTGTGTCTCTTGCTAAATTCTATCTAGCTATCCTCACTTGTAAAATGTATTTCTTCCTTGGGATTCCAGTACCACTTATATGCTGATAATACCTAAATCTATCTTTTGTCTCCTGATATCTCTCTGTCTTTACTCAACCAGATTACCACCTGTCTTTCTGCAATTTCCTCTTGGATGTCTTCACCGTTCAGCCAAATCAATCTGTCTAAAACTGAGCTGCTTCTTAAGCCCCCACCCTCTCTCCCTATAATAGACACTCTATGCATGATTTATTGTCTTGGTGTTGCACTGGGGTACAAAATCCCCTTCACTTCACATATACAAGCACTTACCAAATCCTGCTAGGCTCACCTATGCATCTTGTATTGAATTTAACCTTGAGTTACCCAAGAAACTACAGAATATTAAATAATATGCTCATTTTGTCCTGTAGTTACTACTCCTTCTCCTATGTGGCCAAATCCATCCTGTCTTCTTTGCAGTCTATTATGAATACGTTAGCTAGATACACTAAGTTGCTAATATGCATAATAGCTCTCTGCTAGCTCCTACACTGGCTCCTCATACACTTTTCAACATGGTTCAATATTGATCCTAATCTACAAATATATATCCTCACTTATCTTCAAATGCTCCCTGAGACGTCCTGTTCTATCAACCTGTTTTCCTCTACTCCTATTATCTACCCTCATCTCCTGCCTCCAAGACTTCTCCGCTCCTGTCCTCCAGAACTCTCTACCCGACAACTAGACGATCTCTAACCTGATATATCTTCAGGCTCTCGGCTTAGTGAAAGAGATTTACCTCATGTATAGTCCCCCTTCTTCCTAACCAACAAAAATAAATGAAATAAAGCTTGTCTCATTGCTAGAACTGCTATATATGTGACAAGCTATCCCAAACCTTATGTTTCCTACCCCTCTAACTGTAGATTGCCAGTTCTTTAGAGCAGGGCCCCTCCTTCTGTATTTGTTTGTATAATCTGTTTTATATATCGGTATTTATATTTTATGGGTCTATAAAAGTAAATTATAATTTACTTTGAGATGGTAATATAAAATGATAAACTGTATATATAAAAACAACTTTCATTCTTTATTTTGTCCCCTTTTCCTGTGAGCTTTTCAGTTCCTGTTAGAAATGGAAGTGCAGAACACTGTTATATACAACACAGCCATTGGCTGCACACTCTAGTGACCTATTTATAACTGTACCTAATTGGCTACAGTAGAGAAGGTAACCTAAGTTACAACATGGCAGCTCCCATTGTTTTATAGACACAAAGGGGAAGATTTAATAAACAGTGGGTGCTGCTTTCAATGCCTGAAGTTTCAGGCTCACTGGAAATTGAAGTTAAGGAGCTGCGGCTGTAAGACCGCTGCTCCTTAAATTGTCTGCCACCCCTTTTAGGTTACGGACTGCAATCATCCATATACAATCGGAAAGATTGACACCCCCTGCTAGCTGCTAGCGAATGTGAGCAGGCACTGATTGGCTAAACTGCAAGTCTGTCAAAAGAGCTGAAATAAAGGGGCAGTTTGCAGAGGCTTAAATACAAGGTAATCAAAGAGTTTAAAAGTATATTAATATAGCTGTGTTGGTTATGCAAAACTGGGGAATGGGTAATAATAAAGGGATTATCTATCTTTTAAAACAATGAAAATTCTGGTGTAGACTGTCCCTTTAAACAGCTAATAAAACTTTACACTTATTTAATCACTATTTAAACAGCTAATAAAACTTTACACTTATTTAATCACTATTTAAACAGCTAATAAAACTTTACACTTATTTAATCACTATTTAAACAGCTAATAAAACTTTACACTTATTTAATCACTATTTAAACAGCTAATAAAACTTTACACATATTTAATCACTATTTAAACAGCTAATAAAACTTTACACTTATTTTGTCACTATTTAAACAGCTAATAAAACTTTACACTTATTTAATCACTATTTAAACAGCTAATAAAACTTTACACTTATTTTGTCACTATTTAAACAGCTAATAAAACTTTAAAGTGACCTCTACATGTTATTCTCAGACTAACCTTTTCTTTGAATGTATTTACAGTGGCGTCACTAGGGGGGGGGGGGGGGGCGGGGGGTGCGGGCCGCACCTGGGTGACACCCTCAAGGGGGTGACAACGCAAAAAAAAAAAATACATTGTAGAGATGCATAGATTTTTCATTAGAGGGACTGGCATTTGTGAACATTAGTGGGACTGGCGAAGTTGTAGACACTTAGGCCTAGATTTAGAGTTTGGCGGTAGCCGTGAAAACCAGCGTTAGAGGCTCCTAACGCTGGTTTTAGGCTACCGCCGGTATTTGGAGTCAGTCAGGAAAGGGTCTAACGCTCACTTTTCAGCCGCGACTTTCCATACCGCAGATCCCCTTACGTCAATTGCGTATCCTATCTTTTCAATGGGATCTTTCTAACTCCGGTATTTAGAGTCGTGTCTGAAGTGAGCGTTAGAAATCTAACGACAAAACTCCAGCCGCAGAAAAAAGTCAGTAGTTAAGAGCTTTCTTGGCTAACGCCGGTTCATAAAGCTCTTAACTACTGTGCTCTAAAGTACACTAACAGCCATAAACTACCTATGTACCCCTAAACGGAGGTCCCCCCACATCGCCGCCACTCAATTAAATTTTTTTAACCCCTAATCTGCCGACCGCCACCTACGTTATACTTATGTACCCCTAATCTGCTGCCCCTAACACCGCCGACCCCTATATTATATTTATTAACCCCTAACCTGCCCCCCACAACGTCGCCGCCAGCTACCTAAAATAATTAACCCCTAATCTGCCGACCGCCACCTACGTTATACTTATGTACCCCTAATCTGCTGCCCCTAACACCGCCGACCCCTATATTATATTTATTAACCCCTAACCTGCCCCCCACAACGTCGCCGCCAGCTACCTAAAATAATTAACCCCTAATCTGCCGACCGCCACCTACGTTATACTTATGTACCCCTAATCTGCTGCCCCTAACACCGCCGACCCCTATATTATATTTATTAACCCCTAATCTGCCCCCCTCAACGTCGCCTCCACCTGCCTACACTTATTAACCCCTAATCTGCCGAGCGGACCGCACCGCTACTATAATAAAGTTATTAACCCCTAATCCGCCTCACTCCCGCCTCAAAAACCCTATAATAAATAGTATTAACCCCTAATCTGCCCTCCCTAACATCGCCGACACCTAACTTCAATTATTAACCCCTAATCTGCCGACCGAATCTCGCCGCTACTGTAATAAATGGATTAACCCCTAAAGCTAAGTCTAACCCTAACCCTAACACCCCCCTAAGTTAAATATAATTTAAATCTAACGAAATAAATTAACTCTTATTAAAAAAATTATTCCTATTTAAAGCTAAATACTTACCTGTAAAATAAACCCTAATATAGCTACAGCATAAATTATAATTATATTATAGCTATTTTAGGATTTATATTTATTTTACAGGTAACTTTGTATTTATTTTAACCAGGTACAATAGCTATTAAATAGTTAAGAACTATTTAATAGCTAAAATAGTTAAAATAATTACAAATTTACCTGTAAAATAAATCCTAACCTAAGTTACAATTAAACCTAAAACTACACTATCAATAAATTAATTAAATAAAATACCTACAATTACCTACAATTAAACCTAACACTACACTATCAATAAATAAATTAAATACAATTCCTACAAATAAATACAATGAAATAAACTAACTAAAGTACAAAAAATAAAAAAATATTTACAAACATTAGAAAAATATTACAACAATTTTAAACTAATTACACCTACTATAAGCCCCCTAATAAAATAACAAATACCCCCAAAATAAAAAAATGCCCTACCCTATTCTAAATTACAAAAGTTCAAAGCTCTTTTACCTTACCAGCCCTGAACAGGGCCCTTTGCGGGGCATGCCCCAAGAAATTCAGCTTTTTTGCCTGTAAAAAAACACATACAATACCCCCCCCCAACATTACAACCCACCACCCACATACCCCTAATCTAACCCAAACCCCCCTTAAATAAACCTAACACTAAGCCCCTGAAGATCTTCCTACCTTATCTTCACCTCACCGGGTATCACCGATCCGTCCTGGCTCCAAAATCTTCATCCAAGCCCAAGCGGGGGCTAGACATCCATCATCCGACGACTGAAGAAGTCCAGAAGAGGGTCCAAAGTCTTCATCCTATCTGGGAAGAAGAGTAGATCCAGACCGGCAACCATCTTCTTCCAAGCGGCATCTTCTATCTTCATCCGATGAGGACCGGCTCCATCGTGAAGACCTCCAGCGCGGACCCATCTTCTTCCGACGGCGTCCAACTGAAGAATGACGGTTCCTTTAAGGGACATCATCCAAGATGGCGTCCCTCGAATTCCGATTGGCTGATAGGATTCTATCAGCCAATTGGAATTAAGGTAGGAAAATTCTGATTGGCTGATGGAATCAGCCAATCAGAATCAAGTTCAATCCGATTCTCTGATCCGATCAGCCAATCAGATTGAGCATTCTATTGGCTGCTCGCAAGATGGTTGCCGGTCCGGATCTACTCTTCTTCCCGGATAGGATGAAGACTTTGGACCCTCTTCTGGACTTCTTCAGCCGTCGGATGATGGATGTCTAGCTGCCGCTTGGGCTTGGATGAAGATTTTGGAGCCAGGACAGATCGGTGATACCCGGTGAGGTGAAGATAAGGTAGGAAGATCTTCAGGGGCTTAGTGTTAGGTTTATTTAAGGGGGGTTTGGGTTAGATTAGGGGTATGTGGGTGGTGGGTTGTAATGTTGGGGGGGGGTATTGTATGTGTTTTTTTACAGGCAAAAGAGCTGAATTTCTTGGGGCATGCCCCGCAAAGGGCCCTGTTCAGGGCTGGTAAGGTAAAAGAGCTTTAAACTTTTGTAATTTAGAATAGGGTAGGGCATTTTTTTATTTTGGGGGGCTTTGTTATTTTATTAGGGGGCTTAGAGTAGGTGTAATTAGTTTAAAATTGTTGTAATATTTTTCTAATGTTTGTAAATATTTTTTTATTTTTTGTAACTTAGTTAATTGTATTTATTTATAGATATTTTATTTAATTTATTTATTGATAGTGTAGTGTTAGGTTTAATTGTAACTTAGGTTAGGATTTATTTTACAGGTAAATTTGTAATTATTTTAACTATTTTAGCTATTAAATAGTTCTTAACTATTTAATAGCTATTGTACCTGGTTAAAATAAATACAAAGTTACCTGTAAAATAAATATAAATCCTAAAATAGCTATAATATAATTATAATTTATATTGTAGCTATATTAGGATTTATTTTACAGGTAAGTATTTAGCTTTAAATAGGAATAATTTATTTAATAAGAGTTAATTAATTTCGTTAGATTTAAATTATATTTAACTTAGGGGGGTGTTAGTGTTAGGGTTAGACTTAGCTTTAGGGGTTAATACATTTATTAGAATAGCGGTGAGCTCCAGTCGGCAGATTAGGGGTTAATGTTTGAAGTTAGGTGTTGGCGATGTTAGGGAGGGCAGATTAGGGGTTAATACTATTTATTATAGGGTTAGTGAGGCGGATTAGGGGTTAATAACTTTATTATAATAGCGGTGCGGTCCGCTCGGCAGATTAGGGGTTAATAAGTTTAGGCAGGTGGAGGCGACATTGTGGGGGGCAGATTAGGGGTTAATACTATTTATGATAGGGTTAGTGAGGCGGATTAGGGGTTAATAACTTTATTATAGTAGCGCTCAGGTCCGCTCGGCAGATTAGGGGTTAATAAGTGTAGGCAGGTGGAGGCGACATTGTGGGGGGCAGATTAGGGGTTAATAAATATAATATAGGGGTTGCCCTAAGGGGCAGCAGATTAGGGGTACATAGGGATAATGTAAGTAGCGGCGGTTTACGGAGCGGCAGATTAGGGGTTAATAATAATATGCAGGGGTCAGCGATAGCGGGACGGCAGATTAGGGGTTAATAAGTGTAAGGTTAGGGGTGTTTAGACTCGGGGTACATGTTAGGGTGTTAGGTGCAGACTTAGGAAGTGTTTCCCCATAGGAAACAATGGGGCTGCGTTAGGAGCTGAACGCGGCTTTTTTGCAGGTGTTAGGTTTTTTTCAGCTCAAACAGCCCCATTGTTTTCTATGGGGAATCGTGCACGAGCACGTTTTTGAAGCTGGCCGCGTCCGTAAGCAACTCTGGTATCGAGAGTTGCAGTGGCGGTAAATATGCCTGTACGCTCCCTTTTTGGAGCCTAACGCAGCCATTCTGTGAACTCTCAATACCAGAGGTATTTAAAAGGTGCGGCCAGAAAAAAGCCAGCGTTAGCTACGCGGGTCGTTACCGACAAAACTCTAAATCTAGGCCTTAATTTGTTTGCCCCTTGAGCCAGCACTGCAATTTCAACAAATAGTTTTCCCGGCTGCTTTTGCTTGTTTTTACTTTGCTCCTGTCTTGCCCAATTTCACTATGAATGTTATGGGCGTGCCGTGGGGCTTGCGAAGTTGCACTGCTAGCCTAAACCTGTCTGCCTATCTGTGCTCACTGCTCAGTGTGGAGCAGTGGAGTCACTCACTGCTGTGCTGTCTCTCTAAACGGAACTGGGAAATCGTGAGGGGGATGCCTGGCACCTGACCTCATGACTGTCTTACACTGTCTCTAAAGTAAAAGAGCCTTGTATGATGTCCACCAGACGGGTACGGTTACGGTACACTAAGTGCACACTGAAGAGGTAGGAGGGGAGGGCAGGTGGGGGTCTGGGGTTGGGCAGAGTGCAGAGGTGATTGGCTATAGGAAGCGGTAGGCATGCGGCCCGTGGCTGTGCACTGACAGACTTGCAACAGAGTCAGAGAGCAGAATTTTCATAGTTTGCGCGCCTAAACCTTTTCTTCAGTGATTTATTTTAGAGAGCTCTGTTTATCTTTCATTTGATGTTCTGCTGAACCAGGGAGCAGCTCTAGGCATGAGCTTTATAATTAATGCAGTGCAGTTTACATATTTTGTATGTGTGTGTGTCTGAGTGTTTTTGTGTGTGTGTGTGTGTGTCTGAGTGTTTTTGTGTGTGTGTGTGTCTCAGTGTTTTTGTCTGTGTCTAAGTGTTTGTGTGTGTGCCTGAGTGTTTTTGTGTGTGTGTGTGTGTGTGTGTCAGAGTGTTTTTGTGTGTGAGTCTGAGTATTTTTCTGTGTGTGTTTTTGTGTGTGTGTGTCTGAGTGTGTTTCCGAGTGTTTGTGTGTGCATCTGAGTGTGTTTTTAATTGTGTATCTGAGTGTGTGCCTGTGTTTTTTGTGTGTGTCTGCTTTCTGGGGGGGTTTGACACCATAACTTACCGCGCCGGGTGACACCAACCCTAGTGACGCCACTGTGAATTTATTTAGTGTTTACTGTCCCTTTAAGTTCTCTCATTAAACATGACTCTTCTTCAGGGGGCATTTGACACAAAATAAAAAATACAACCAAAGCAAAAACTGAACAGCTTGATAAAGGTAAAATGGGCTTGGAACCTGCAGCAAGATACATGACAACAAACACAACATAAATAAGCAAAAAACATCCAGAAACTCAGTAACTCAGAAATAAAACACACACACCCTTCACTGGTAACACAAACCAAGCACAGTGAGATTTATACACCAAGGGGCTGAATTAGCAAGCTCTAAATGGAGCTTGATGCCCCTGTTTCCGCGCGTGCCTTCAGGCTCGCTGGAGACAGCAGTTATGAAGTAGCGGTCTTAAGACCGCTACTCCATAATTTGTCCACCTGCTCTGAGGCTGCGGTCTGCAATCCACCTGATCCTATACGATCGGGCTTAATGACACCCCCTGCTAGCCGTCATTGCTTGTCCAATGGTAAATGCCGACAGTGTATGATGTCGGCATTCAGAAATGTCTGTCGGACATGATACACTACAGCGTATCATGTTGGACAGACATTGATAAATTGGCCCCTATGAAGTGGGTGAGGTGGTACAGTATATTAA
The DNA here is from genome assembly GCF_027579735.1 of Bombina bombina. Classification (NCBI taxonomy): domain Eukaryota; kingdom Metazoa; phylum Chordata; class Amphibia; order Anura; family Bombinatoridae; genus Bombina; species Bombina bombina. The sequence goes on along the minus strand of NC_069504.1, from coordinate 21,086,533 downwards.
CAAAATCACTGTATTATTTCCATACCTGAGCAACATATTGGCCTCTAGTTATTAAGGTCTGTCGGACCTGATCCAACAGTGTGGTTCAGCTGAATACGGCGAGCAATACGCTCGCCATATTCAGAATTGCACCAGCAGCTCACAAGAGCAGCTGGTGCAACGCCGCCCCTGCAGACTCACGGCCAATAGGCCGCCAGCAGGGAGGTGTCAATCAACCCGATCGTACTAGATCGGGTTGTTTTCTGGCGATGTCTGTCTGTGACACTGCCCTCTCCTGGATTCACTCTTATCTCTAACAGATCCTTCTCCATCTCTTTTGTTGGTGACTCCTCCTCTCCATTGCCTCTGTCTGTTGGAGTACTTCAAGGCTTCGTCCTGGGGCCTCTACTCTTCTCTATTTACACTTCTTCACTGGGTAAACTTATCAACAGCCATGGCTTCAACTATCACCTCTATGCTGATGATACCCAGTACCACCCCTACACTCTCTCCTTCTGTCAATTATCACATCAGTGATTGCTTATCTGGCATTTCCTCCTGGATGGCCTCTCACCACCTAAAAATAAACATGTCCAAAACCGAACTACTTCTAATCAACCCCTCTAACTCTACTCTCTAATTTTTCCATCACTGTTGGTGGCACCACTATCTCCCCATCACCCCAAGTCCGCTGCCTCAGAGTCACACTTGACTCAAATCTGTCCTTCATTCCCCACATCCAATTGCTCTCTTCATCCTGCCGCAAACACCTACATAATATCTCCAAAATTCGTCTGATTCTGAGTGCTGAAACTACTAAATAGTTAATCCACTCCCTGGTAATTTCTTGACTTGACTACTGTATTAACTTACTATCTGGTCTCCCTCTCTCCCAGCTCTCTCCCCTTCAATCCATCCTAAATGCATCTGCAAGGCTAATCCACCTCTCTCGACGCTCTGTTTCTGCTGCAGCTCTCAGTGAGTCCCTTCACTGGCTCCCCATTCACAGCAGAATTAAATTCAAAATTCTCACCCTGACCTACAAAGCCCTCAGCAATGCTGCCCCCCAACTGTCCTCACTCATCAACAAATATACTCCAGCCCGCCACCTAAGATCCAACAATGACCTGCTTCTTGCGTCCTCTACCATCACCTCCTCTCATGCTAAACTACAGGACTTCTCTTGTGCGGCACCAACCCTCTGGAACGCACTTCCTTGTGCTGTCAGACTTTCCCCTAACCGTTCCTCCTTGAAATGTTCCCTAAAGACCATTTTTGTTCAGGTAAGCCTATCACCCGACACATTAACAAATGAACTTCACTAACCCAACAGTTACCCTCCTCTCCTCACTAACATCATTCTTACCTTTGCAGTCCCCACCTCCTGTTTCCCATCCTCCCACCCATCTAGATTGTAAATTCCCACGGGAATAGGGCCCTCAATTCCCCCTGTATTTGTAAAAATTTTTCTTTTATTGTATTGTTTCTCCGTTGTACTTTTATCCTTGTACCCATGGGCAACGCTGCAGAATCTGTTGGCGCTTTAGAAATAAAGAATAATAATACCTGAGCAACATATCTCCATACCATAGCAACATATTATCCCCATAACTGAGCAACACTGCCACAACCCCATGAATCAAAAACAGAAATTCTAGATTGTAGCAAAATAGTCTGAAAGTCTGAGAATAAAGTGCTATTGGTTGACTTTGTACAGAATTCAGTGATGTATAATTACAGTTAGTGTCTCATGTAAAACTACCTCCCAGGAATGAATAGCACTAGATTCTGTGCTATTCTGCAGATTTATCTAGTAATGTGCTCAGTAATCTACTAGTTTAAATCAATCGCACAGAATGAGACAGCTTTAGTGGTATTTTGTTAGATAAATGTGATGTATCTTACTATGTCATTCTATAGCTTATGGTGCAGTCAGGATTTGTGCACAAATTCCGTTTGTCTTTCATTCCATTGTGATATTTTGCTTCATATTTGCTGATGCGGCCGAGCTTTCCACCCCATTGGTCACCTGAGTGATTACATTGTATTTCTCAAAGGAATATTTTACTCAGCAAATGCTGATTTGTTACAATTGAAAACACCCAAAGGCTCTATTTATTGATAGTGACACACCCCAGAGCGTAGGAACAGAAAATGCTAATTTTAGCACACAGAAAAACATGTTTATGGATTTTATAAGAGTTTACATCAAGTCATGTTATTACTAAGTAGAAATAGACTATACACAGTTTTCTGCAGTGGTTTCTTTGTTCCGAGGGAGCAGACACAATACTGATAGCAAAATGTAACGAAATAGCTAATGGTACAAAGTAACAAATGCAATGTTACTGCAAATGTAAGAACTGGCAAGGAAGGAAGATTTCACTCCTTATCCATTGCTGTCATGGACAATGTTTTTAGGATTTTTCTGCCAAACCTTCCTGGTCTAACACAGGTGGTGTCTGTCTCTTGGGCAGAAAGACTTCTGTACATTAGGGTATCGCAGACAGCAGGGAAGGGAAGAATCCCATAATGCAGCAGGGTTTTCTTCTAGTAAGCTCCGTGACCACAACAAACATCATGCGTCATTAAAATAAGTGCCCAAATCACCTGACTCCATCTAGCCTGTATAAAGATTAAGGGCCAGAACAGTTACACACAAGTGAAAAAGGGTTTAAGGCGGGTTTTTTCGTGCATCAGGTGTAGCGCTTGTATTACAAGTTGAAAGTCAATTTGATCGCTTGAGCGCAATTGAAGTTAACGAGCGTTGGGATAGTGCGTCCTCAGAGCTCTGCTTATTTGTTTCGCAAAACAAAAAAGTATCACAAAACACATAAAAAATACATTACAAAGTACACTCATAATAACCCCATCTAATAAAAATTAATAAAAAATAAATATTGAATTCTAGAATATTTAGCACATACCCCCCTCCCCAAATTAACGACTGAAGCCACTCTGTAACTAGACTCTCCGCTATCCCAAGAGGAGATACAAAACACCATCAAAGACCACCCTAATGGGAAAAGCCCTGGACCAGATGGCTTAGGGTCTAAATATTATAAAACATTCCTCCCCATACTCACACCTCACCTCCAAACCCTATTCAGCGAATGATAGATACTGGTATACTGCCACCCTACATTACAGCTCTGCCCAAACCAGGGAAGTCCACAGACAAGCCAGAGATCTGTAGACCCATTTCCCTACTCAATAGCGACATTAAAATCCTAGCTAAGGCACTGGCAACCCGTATCAACAAATATTTACCAACACTAATCTCCACAGACCAGGTAGGCTTCATACCTGGAAGAGAGGCGAGGGATAACACTCTCAAGATTTTACATTTGATATCCTATTCAAAAACAAATGCAACACCTATCACATTACTATCAACTGATGCGGAAAAGGCGTTTGATAGGGTGAACTGGCCATTCCTTAAAGAAACCATGAAAAAGATGGGTTTTGGAGGAAAAATCTTAAATTTAATTTTCGCCTTATACTCAAAGCCCAATCTTCCATCCCACCTGTATTAACAGAATTTGATAAATATAGTGCAGTGTCTAACTTCCATCTTAATCTTCACAAATCAGAACTACTGGGTTTATCCCTCCCCCAGACGTCCCAAGACTGGTTAAGAGAGCACGCACCATTTGTTATTAAACCAAAAACTTTAACCCCTTAAGGACCAGCGACGTACCCTGTATGTCGCTGGCCTTATTTTGGAACTTGATTGTTTTATAGCGCGGTCTTGCCACCAGCGTTGAGACTGCTCTATTCCACAAAGCCTGCTGGAGGGAGTGCATTAATAGCGTGTTCTTGCTAGACTTGTGCTATTATGTCCTGAAAAAACCCTTAACGACCAGTGACATACAGGGTACATTGTGGTCATTAAGGGGCTAAGATATCTGGGAGTGGACCTTGTGGAATCCATAACAGAAGTCTTTGAAGCAAATTACACACGACTTAAATCAGAGATTGCCAGAGACCTTTCTGAATGGAAAAATAAATCCATTTCATGGCTGGGTAGGGTAGGTGTCATTAAAATGAATGTTCTCCCCAGGGTTTTATACCTACTTCAAACAGTCCCGATACCACTCCCACATTCATTCTTACCCTCTCTTCAAAAACTAATAGAGGAATACATTTGGAAAGGCATTAAACCAAGAGTTAGTAGACATACAATCTATTTCCCTCGAGAAAATGGAGGTTTGGGAATTCCTAACTTCCATTTATACAGACGAGCCATACTGCTCCAAAGAGCGGTAGAGTGGTTCCACAGTGAGATACCTAAAGCATGGAAACACATAGACAATATGATTCTTAAAACCAAGGACCTAGTCACACTATTGTGAACAAATGCACAAAATAGACCCACTAACATCTCGGACTTCCCACTTCTGGAGGAAATGTTTACAGAATGGGACAAAGTAGTGCGCACAATTTCCCACGTTTCCACCCCGCACTCTCCACTGACGCCAATATATGGAAACCACAAACTCCCACTACATATGAACCCAACACAGACCCCGCCGATCTTACCAGCAAACTGCATTTATACAATACTAAATGCAGAGAGACTCAAAACGCCACAAGAATTACAAACCAAACACCCTAACCTCGCAGCATCATGGTTTGCATACTCACCAAATCAAACATTACCTAGGCACACACAGAAATAAAAAACATTTGTTCAGACGCCCTACCCCATTTGAGACTCTCTGTACCATGTCTCACATGTCTAAACACCTAATATCTATCATTTACAAGATCCTCCTGACACCCTCAGAGTACTTGCTCCCTACATACACCGCTAAATGGCACAAGGAATTAGGCATTACCTTAACAACTAAGGAATGAAGACGCATGTTCAAAATAGGAAGAAATATCTCAGTCTCAGCTCACACTCAAGAGTCACATTACAAACTACTGAGCAGGTGGTACCTTACACCAGCCAGGCTGAAACAGATTTATCCCACAACATCAGGCAAATGTTGGAGGGGATGCGGAGCAGAGAGCTCTCTAATACATCTACGCTGGGAGTGCCTGCTAGTGGAGAACTACTGGAAAGCAGTGTGGTCAGAAATTAATAAGATCTTAGAAACAGATATCCCTAGAACACCTGAAACTGATTTTCCACTTCACAACCAAAATCCAAAGCAACCCAAAATATCTCTCCTGGTTTTGATGCTGACCAGCGCCAAAAACCTTACACCGGCCAACTGGAAAACAACCAACATCCCCACTGTGAAGGAATGGAGATCTAAATTTTCACTGACCTTGCAATTAGAAAGGCATCATTACTTACGCACATCGCAAATTGAGGCACACAAAATGATGCTCCAGATGTGGACCGTCAGTCAAACAAAACACTGAAGAATGGCCCAAATAGAGGCTGTTCTGTTCTTCCCAGAAACAACTTATATTCACCCGCCTCCTCTTCCCCTCATGTCCCACCCCCCTCTTTCCCTTACTAATCAGTTATTTAAAAACCCCCAAGCACATATACTTAAGTTCATCTCTGGTTTCAACTTATCAAATTAGACTATTAGAGTGTTAAAATATTATCCAAGCAGAAATTACTAGTTATTCTGTTAGTTTGTTATCACTTGTTAAAATTGTTTATGTATTCACATTGCATATCCTAGTTTTAAAATTGAAATATACCAAAGGTTAAAAACAGAACACAGGAAAATGGAAACTACGCAAAAGAGCCAAAGACTGGAGTCAGGAATAGACGTGGCTAATATATGGACCTCTCACCATTGAACTCTTTTTAAATACCCTTTCATATAAACCACTAAACTGGAAGGGGAGATCATGGTGGCAGAGAACGAATAGTACCCCAGAATGCACAATGTAAAAATGTTTTCAATATGTACCATGTGCACTGTAATTTTATCTTTTTTGGTTATTCAATAAAGCTCTTTTGAAAAAAATAAAAAATAAAAATAAATAAATAAATATTGCACAAAAAAGTTATAAGGGCTCAAAGATGTGAGGTCTCAGGTGACAGACCAAGGACTTTAACATTGAGATACACACACACACACACACACACACACACACACACACACACACACATATATATACTTAAAACATAGAAAAGTCCCAGCACTGTTTCATCAAGGTATGTCTTTTATTTAGGTAAAAAGGAAGACAACAAACAGCTACATTTCGGGCCTACACAGCCCTTAAGCATGATTAAGGGCTATGTAGGCCCAAAACGTAGCTGTTTGTTGTCTTCCTTTTTTACCTAAAGACATACCTTGATGAAACAGTGCTGGGACTTTTCTATGTTTTAAGTGGATAAGCATGGGGTTTGCAGGACCCTGATAGTCTTGGTGCCCTCAGCAAAAGAACTTTGCATTTTGTTCCAATAGTGCTGTACCTTTTCTCTGTTTTATATATATATGTACAGTATATATATAGTACCATATACAGTACCATTATATTGTATCAAAATACCATCAGATATATATAGTGAAATAAATAGAACACATTCTGCTTTGTGAAGAACATTGAAATGTGAAATATTCATATTTTCATGCGATCGGGTTTGCGAGCGAGAAGTGTGTTTGGGGCCTATTTATCATGGCCCGAATGGGGCTAGATACATCTGTTACATATATAAACTGTACATAACTGCTTGTGCAATGATAAATGCCAACGGCGTATGTTGTCGGCATTCAGCGATGTCAGGCGGCTATGATATGCTACAGCAGATCATGTCTGTCCAACTTTTAATAAATAGGCCCCTTAGTCTTTTTCCACTTTTTCTGCTCCATTGACTTTTATGGGGAAATACATTAACACAATCGCAATATTCAAAGATCGGCTTTTTGCGTGCATCCGGTTAGTGCACGAGCGGTAGCATTAAACACCGCTCCACTTGTAATCTGGCCCTAAATGTTTATATATGTACAGTTAGGGTTGCCACCTCAGCCATGTTTTCCTGGACACTTATGAGTTACCCATGCTGCAAGGTGTGCAGGGAGGAACATGTATTGTGTTTCTGGACAGAACTATTCATATTCCTCCCTGCACACCCTGCAGCATGTGTAACTTATAAGTGTTCTGTATTTTAAGGGATAGGTGGCAACCCTATGTACAGAATATATCAGCAAATAAGCCCCATGTTACAAAAGGTCTGCACACACAATACATGTTTATATATGCACAGTATATATCAGCAAATAAGCCCCATGTTACAAAAGGTCTGCACACACAATACATGTTTATATATGCACCGTATATATCAGCAAATAAGCCCCATGTTACAAAAGGTCTGCACACACAATACATGTTTATATATGCACCGTATATATCAGCAAATAAGCCCCATTTTACAAAAGGTCTGCACACACAATACATGTTTATATATGCACCGTATATATCAGCAAATAAACCCCATGTTACAAAAGGTCTGCACACACAATAAATGTTTATATATGCACAGTATATATTAGCAAATAAGCCCCATGATACAAAAGGTCTATCTGCACACACAATAAATGTTTATATATACACAGTATATATCAGCAAATAAGACCCATGTTACAAAAGTTCTGCACACACAATAAATGTTTATACTGTATATGCACAGTATATATCAGCAAATAAGCCCCATGTTACAAAAGGTCTGCACACACAATAAATGTTTATATATGCACAGCAGGTATGTATTGAATTTCTGTGATAGTTGAATTGTTACTTTGTTAATATTGTTAGTATGTCTTTGATCACTTCAGCAGACAGTATGACGCCTGTGTTTTTATTTTTTGTTGTCATGACAACAGCACTGTATATACAAGATACAACGTAACTACAGAGAATATTATGCTTTCAATGTTACATATTTAACTATGATGTGGAAGTTATTTATATATACTAGTCTGCAGATTTGTTGATTTTATTGTATTTTATGTTTTTCCCTTAATGTAGAGACTGACCGTCGGGCCGCCACCTGATGATGTCACTCTGTGGTGAAGTGGCTGATTGGAAGTGTGGCTCGCCGTCTGTTCATTCACATGGTTCATATGGCACGGTGGGGGTGAGTACATGGATGTTCTTACTTTTTGAGGTGTCTGACAAATTAAGTGCTGCATTACAAAAGGTTTGTGCACACAAAAACAAGTGGAGCATTATTTAACCTACCTGTTTAAGAGTTAACTGCGCTAGAAGTAAGCTTTTTGCAGGCGTCGGGTTGTGCTCGTATTACAAGTTGAAAGTAAACTGTTTTCGCTCATGCGCTAACCTGATGAGCGTAAAAAGCCAAATATTGCATGCACGATAACATTTTCTAGAGGTTAATGGAGCAAAAAAAGTGTGTGTGTGGGGGGGGGAAATGAACACCCTACTCGCACGCAAACCCGAACGCATTTTCTCATGCACTAACACGACATGAAAATATGAATATTTCACATTCCAATGTTCTTCACATAGCAGAATATGTTCTATTTATTCATAAATACATTTTCTACATATATCTGATGTTTTTTTTGGTACAATATATATCTATACCTCTACATATATATATATATATATATATATATATATATAAACAGGAATATTTATAAATACATAGAACATATTCTGCTATGTGCAGGACATTGGAATGTGAGATATTTACCAATCACTCACCATACCCAACTCCAGTTTCCACTTGAAAGTACTGGCAGCCCCTAGTCCATAGCTGAGAAATCTACAGATGAAGCACCAATCCCTTTAGCAAAAGGTTAATGTAGAGCCCAGCATGGGCTTGGAGCAGCCGTAAGGGTTAAGGCTCAGTGGAATGGGAGTGTGCTGCAGTGTTGGCAACAATGTTTCAGGGTATTGGGAGGTCCTGGACTTACCTTTAAAAGCAGGCAGCAGGAAGTAACAGGTCTCTCTTTTTCCTGCTGCGCTGGTTGAAGATCCCTGTTTTTTGTGGTGCCTGTCTATTCTTCATGGAGCAATCCAGGAGGTCATCAGTTCTGCCGAAGAGGCTTCATTAGAAGTAAGAGGTGGAGATCACATCGAGGAAGAAGCAGCCTGCAAGGGAACAGATAAGTGTCTTAGACAGTGATGAGGAAATTATTCCACGAACACCTAGGGTTTCACAAGGGGCTAGGGCCCCGGTAGCTGCAGGCAGGGTCTCTTTAGAACCGAGGGTGCTAGTGGTGGATGGGGGCACAGTAGGCCCCAAGGAAATTGAGGTGACGTCGGGAGTGCAGGTGGGCCCTGGGCAGAGCGTGGATGCGGCCTACAGGGCAAAGGGGAGTTCCGGCGTGGTTGCACCCGCCCCTACCTCCCTCCTACCCGTTTTCAGCCTGGATGCGTCCGCGGTGGCTGCCATCTTGCGGTCATTGGCATCAGTAGTGGGAGCTTTGTTGGGTGAATCGACTGGCGTGGCACGGCCAGGAAAGCTTATGGGGCCTTCACCTGGGCATTCAGGTAGTAGCGGGCCTTCCGTTTCTGGCTTTGTGGCGGTGGTCTGGTGCTGGGTGATGTCACTTCCGGTCGTGGCACCGGGGTCGCGGCACTTCCAGTTTGATGGGCCATCGCAATGGAGGGACACAGTAGTGTGGGCAGCAGGAAAATAGCACAGTGCGTCAAGGGACCTCCTAGGCAGTTAAGGGAGTACCTCCGCCTCGTAGCACAGCTGTGAAGGGGTCACAAGTCTCAGCTAGCATGCCAGGCAGGGCATATTATGGCAGGGGGCACATGCGAGGGTCCACACAATTGGGTGCTACTCGGGCCTATGGCAGATGGGCCTTTCAAGTTGGGGGATTCACTGTAGAGCCTTGTAGTGGGGCCATAGGAGTGGAGAGAGCAAGCAAGCATACAAGAGGGAAGGAGGAACCTAGGGCAGCAACTTGTAACAGGGGCTCAGGGCACTGTGGGGTTTGTTGAAGGTACAGTGACTGGGGCAATGTGTCTGATCACAGATTGGGGCCTAAGCCCAGTATGCAAGCGGCAATGACCGCGGGGCAGTGCATGAGTGAGATAAGACTCAGATGGCGCAGCATGAGGAGGCAGCTGAAGCTGCCCTTGATGAGGATGATTGGAGAGATGAGTCTGGATGAGTCTGGATGGGAGAATGATATGTCGATGCAAGTCAATATTGCTCCCTATTCAAAGCGTTCAGTTCATTTCTGCATTGGGTTGTGGGCGCCTTAGCGGGCAGCGAGTGCATTTCACACCACCTAGATGATTTTCTGCTTGTTGGACACGCACAGTTGGGGGAATGTGCTAGGCTAATGAAGGTTATTAGGCTTCTCATGGACAAATTTGGGGTACCACAGGCTGAGGACAAGACTCAGGGCCCCTGCACAAGGTTAACATTTCTGGGCATAGAGATTGATACCGAAGCTCAGCTTTGTCAACTTCCAGACAATAAGGTAGACAATTTGTGGGCGACGGTTTGAAAGGTTGCTGCCGCAAACTTTCTGCTGTTGAGAGAGCTGCAATTCCTATTGGGATCGCTTAATTTTACGTGCAGGGTGATTCCCATGGGCCGGGTCTTCAATTGATGGCTGAAGGAACTTCATAAGAGGCACAGGGATTTACGGGCTAAGATTAAAGTGTCTTGGGACATGGCCAAGGATCTGGCGGTCTGGGAGCGGTTTCTGAGGGATTTTAACAGTGTGCGACTTTGGCACGATGGGGACTTGTCTAATGACGACCTAGAATTATTCACTAATGCATCCGGAGCTATTGGGTTCAGAGCATATTTTGGTGGTGAATGGTGTGTGGGGGCATGGCCTGGGAGTTGGCACACTCGGGGGTTTACACGAAGCCTGACGCTGTGTGAGCTCTTGCCCATTGCTCGGTAGTTTTCTGGTCTGATAACTTGAGTGTTGTGCATGCCATCAACAGTTTGTCAGCTTCCTCTCCCTTGGTAGTCAGGTACTTAAGGTTCTTAGTGCTAAGATGCTTAGAAGCAAATATTCAGTTTAGGGCGAAGCACGTTCCAGGGGTGGAAAATGTAATTGCTTATGCGCTTTCTCGCTTTCACTGTTTTTTTTTTTTTTTTAGGGAACTTGCACCTGGTGCAGAGGAGCAGGGGCTTAATTGTCCTACTTTATTTTGGCAGCTGGCGGAGGTTGGGGTCCCATTTTGCACCTGGTGAAGGCTTCCCTGGCTTCAAAAACTTGGTTTACATACGTAAGACATTGGGAGGAGTGGCAGCTTTTCTGTCATTCACAGGAGGGTGATGTATTTACTGTGGGTCAAGTAATGGTGTTGGAATGGTTAACATGCTTGAGAGCAAGGGAAATGAAGAAAGTGGCAGTACAAAGCAGACTGGCGGCACTGTTTTTTTTTTTACCAGTTTTTAGGTTTGGAAAACCCTGCGGGTTCCTTTTTGGTTCACCAGATACTGCACAAATTCAAAATGTTGCAAACGTTTTTACAAGTCTTGTCGGCTGTACGTCGAATTACGAAGTTTCTCTTTACAAGTCAGTCTTCGTGGTGGTGTTTTTCACGGCTCTAAGGGTTGGGCAATTAGTTTCTCCTTCTAAAGCCAGCGTGGGGAGAGGCGTGCAATTTTACCATGTCAAATTATATGACAAGGTTGCAATGTTGTTTTTGTAATGCTGGTATTCTATGGCAGATATATTGACAATCTTATTTTTATATGGAGAGGCGAACAGTCTTCTGCCAACCTTTTTGTTGAACATCTAAACTCAAACTATAGGGGCCTGACCTTCACGAGCTCTATAAATAATAAATCGATTGTGTATTTGGACCTTAATCTCTGTTTTACTGAAGGGAAGGTCACCAGTACCACCTTCTTTAAGACAGTAGATTGTAATAGTTACCTGGACTTTAGGAGTAGTCACCATTACCCCTGGAAACAAAACGTACCTTATGTTCAGTTTAAAAGAGTTTGCCACAATTGTAGCACTTTATTTGATTTTTAGTCTCAAAGTATGACTTTAAGAGAGCGTTTTACAGCGAAAAACTATCCGCCACATATTATCGAAAATGGTTATAGAAGGGCTAAATTTGATGATAGGGACAAGTATTTTTTTAGCCCTACTAAACAACCAGGACAAAGAACTAATAATATAAACAAGTACCCTTTATTTATAACTCAGTTTAATTCTAATCATTATTTGATTAAACAAATTATTAACAAACATTGGGATATCCTGTTGAAGGATCCAATTTTGGGTAAATTGATAGGGAATAAACCAAAGGTAGTGTATAGAAGGGCTCCCACTTTAAAAACTCTGCTAGCTCCCAGTAAAGTGGTTAAACATAAGAAATTGCCCTCTTCCACCAAACCTGTGTCATGTTCATTACCCTCAGGTTCATTTAAGTGTAGATCAAGTAGATGTAAGATGTGTCATTGTATCACCAATAAGCAAAAAACTTTTAGGTCTAATGTCACTAACAGATCGTATACTATCATTGGTCATGTGTCCTGTGCCTCTGACTATATGGTTTATCTACTTTCCTGCTTCTGTGGGGTGCAATATGTGGGGCGTACCTGTAGGCGGTTCAGTACAAGGTGGTCTGAACACCAGCGCAATAAGAAGAATAATTATAGATTTCATAGTGTCTCCAGGCATTGTAACAATGTCCATAACGGTGATACTAATTGTTTTTCTGTAACTCCAATCGAATTCATACCCAAATCCCATTTATACAATCGGTTCTTTAGACTCAGACAAAGGGAGACCTACTGGATTCACGTCCTGATGGTCTGAACTTATGTGTAGATTTGGCTGCTTTTCAATAGCTATTTCTTAGGCTTTCTCCCTTTGTCTGTGTCTTCTCTGGTGTGTGTACGTGCAGATTTGACTCAAATATATTTTTTATAATTAATAAATATTTTCTTACACAACTAATGGAAGTTTGGCTATTGTATGTTATGCCAATGATCACACTGGGTTAAAAGGGCCTATTTCCATATATAAAAATATATGTCCTATGAGCTGATATTTGATTATATAATATGAAATACTATAACACATATAATGTATGCTAATGTGTACAGGTTGGGTGTAGGTTCATATTTTATAATTATTTCATTATCATAATTTTTATATTTTCACTGTTATCATTTATATTATCATTTATTCTTTGATCTGCAATTGCTCCGATGCTAACCGGCTACTGGTGAGCCTAATGATTGGGATTATTCATGTGATCAATGGCAGATCCATAGATGCACCAATGGTCTGATAGTATTTATGGTGTTGTATTATTTGTTGTTATATTTGAGTGGTGTATATATCTATTTGGTATATCTATTTAAATGTTATTATTATATGTCTTACAGACTTGGTTTTCTTTTGTAACCTTTCAAATTGCAGCTTGTGCTATTCGCACACCCATCATTTTGGCCGTCATTTATTGGCCATATGCGATGTTATCGTCATGTCCGCATCAATTGAGGGATGTGTGTGATAGGCTTAGAGTTTTTATAAGTAGAGCAGGCTTTTAATGTTCAGTATCAGCATGATGAAATGACCTGTAGGTCGAGAAACGCGTTGCTGTATGCTGTATATATTTTAACTTTTTAACCTTAATAAACTTTTGAGTTTATACTAACTGCTCTACGTCTGGCTTTGTTGCTTGGTCCACTGACCTGTCTATCAAATTGCCAAGGCCGGTGACTGGATATCCTTCAGACAGCTTCCACCGTGACGTTGATCTTAGGTTATCGCTGATTGGACATCGGTATCCACGTGCAGGTTCCAGTGTATCTCGTCTGTCGGGCGACATAAGGTCCCGTCCTGCACTGTGAGGCACACGTTTGTGCCGCCATTCTTGTGAGTACCTCTGCTGTTGGGCTGCTTTGTTCACTCTGTCTCCTCCTTGCAAGACGATATTGTCCCATGAGGCGCCTCTGTCTTCTATTTTTACAGGTTTCTCTCAATGTTGTTTATACCAAGGTCCAAAGTTGACCAGGAAGCATGGGGGGCTTGGCTGTCACTGTGTGTGCAGCCCGCGAAGGAGTGATGTTCGGTGGAACTTTTGTCAGAATATCTCAAAGTTCGTCCGGCAGGGAATGGTCATTTTTTTGTGCATGAAGACGTAACATCATCTCGTTTTCAATTTAGCCCGGTGTTGCGCAAAGCAGTGATCTGTGTGGGGATAGATCCTGCACAAATTGTGCCTCAGTCCTTTCGAATAAGTGTAGCCACATCTGCTGCAGTTTACGGGGCTTCAGGCAAGAACATTTGCAGGTTGGGTAGATGGAGATCTAACAAATTTAAGTTGTATATTAGGCCTCTTTCTCAGTAGCAGCTGTGGGAATTGTTGAGTGTTGTACTAGTTGTTTGGGTACACCTTTTGTTGTACACATCTAATTTTATTTTATTTCAGGCAGTTCCAGAATGGTTCGAGTGTGGATGGTAGGACATTTGTACATCAACTGGGCCTCTATCAGAGCACTTCATTCCTCCATGGGGCAAAACCTGGGTTTTTTTCCCTCAAGGGCGTCACTGAGATGGTTAGGTAGGAGGGGACTTGGCTGGAAGGATCTTCCTGCCCTGCTACAGGAGGCGCATAGGAGATATGGTGTTCCACACATCTTAGTGTTACATCTGACTGGGAACAATTTAGGGGTTATTACTGCTCTGGAGCTGATGAAAATTATGCAATCAGATATAGCATGGCTTAGAGCCTGGGTCCCAGGGGTAAGTATAGAATGGTCCAATGTAGTGGTACATCTTCATTGGAGACACATGTCTTCCTCAGGGGCAGCTTACAGAGTACGCAAGACGGTAAATGGTGTGATGGAAAGATTGGTAAGCAAGTCGAATAGCTTTGTGATTCGACATAACAATATTACGGCTAACAAGAAAAATGTATTCAGACCTGACGGAGTTCATCTGAACGATGTAGGTATGGATTTTTTTTTTATAATCATGGGCTTGCTTTGGCGGCCCACCACTAAGGTGGTAGTGATTGGATTCAGAGGGTGGCAGCAAGAGTCATTTTGTCATGGTACTTCTTGTGGTGGGAAGTCTTGGCCCCTGGGTTACACCTTATTACAACTAACAGGGTGAAGCAGTGACAATGCTGAAAGGAAGGGCCTACTAACTCTAGGTGTGTGCCTATGGTGTCCTTCTTGAGCAGGCAGGTCACATGAACTCCTTGCAAGCCACTTAGTGTCATTGCAGTGGGCGGAGCTCTGAGGGCTCTGTCGCACACTCCGGTCGGGGCCTTTACCTCTTGTTTAACTTGAGTAGACCAGTGACTCAATGTGCTGCCATCCCAGTTAACAGTGGGTTATCAGTTGTCATGTTGAATAAACGTGATCACTTGCTGTCTTTCACCCACAATCTGTCTCTTGTGTTTATTTAAGTTATGTTAAGTTATGTTAGTATTTAAGTTAAGTGTTGGCTGCACAGTTATTGACAACTTGGGCCTTTAATCCCTTATGTGCATAAAACTAACATCGATCTGTCCCCTGAATGTTCTCCAATGTAAAATATTATTTCATCAAATGGTCAGTGGTCTTGCAAAGATCAGACTTCTTTCTATAGGGATAGTATGCAAACACAGTGATCTGAATAAAAGTCCCAAATATGATTAGCAATATTTGCTAACTTTGCACCTCTTGGCCACACTGCTTCTGAGAAGTCAATGTTCTTGTTATTGGCATTAAAAATACCCATCCAAATTACAGATCTCCTTCTGCTCCATTGACTGATATAAGAAATCAGTAAATCTTCCTTTACTTAGAAAGAACTTTCAGTGACATTAAATGACAAAGCTGACCACAACATTCTGTACTAACTTGTTGTGCTCAGAATTAGCCTCCACAACATTGTTAGAGTAGTATGTTTAGGTGACGTCACCCAAAGCAGATTCAACATAGAATATAAACAAGAGTCTATGAAAGGGTGACAATACATGTTAGTATAAAAGTACACAGCCATTTACATGTAAGTGTAACAATCCAGTGTGATGGCTCATGTAGGTTTATATGTCCATGTAACAGTCCACGGAAGTGTAGTTTCACTGTAACAGTCCTTAGAAGTGCAACAACTTACGTAAGTGTAACAGCACATATAAATGTAACAGACAATGTAAGTACAAGCCACGCTTTATTCCTGGATCTGATTTTCAACAGCGTAATGTGCAGAGAAACTTAAAATAGAACACAATCTATTGTCTTCAGAAAAAAAATCATAAAATCCACTTGGCCATGTAAGAAAATCATCTGTGAACCCATCTCAACAAAAGATTCTAGATTGTGTGTCTTCCTATGGCCATGGTTTTGTGCTTTTAGTCATCTTTGTCGTTAAAATGGGGACCAATAAATGGTAAGTTTGCCACAGAGCACTATTTGCGTTCCATTCGAGAGGACAATAAAGCTTGTGTGTAGAACTGGTAAAGTCTATTTTAGAAATTGTATTCAGGTTAGATATTCTCTGTTACAACTTGTTTGCTTCAGGGTTGATGTTTATGTTCAGTATAAAGTGTTTGTCCATTGGTTGCTAAATTTTCTGTCATTACTTTTTTAGTGTTCTGAGAAATAACATAGAAGCATTGAAACGTTACATAAATACTTCCTAGAGATGAGCAGGCCGGAACATTTTGTTTCAGACGAAATATTAATTTCCTATATTCAAGGAAATTTGTTTCCCTGGATAATCGTTGGTTGCACTATTCAGTTTTCATTTAAAACAAAATGAAAATCAAAATTTCATTAAACATTTACATTTGAAGAAAAGTTCACTTGTAGCTACAAATACTTACCTTAACGAGCACTTGAAAGCAAGCTAACTTGATCCTCTTTTTCCCAGAGCCCCGGCCTTGCTAACACCTGGCATCGGCCTCGCTATTACCTCACCCCGGCCTCACTAACACCTGGCCCTGGTCTCGCTAACACCTGGCCCTGGTCTCGCTAACACCTGGCGCTGGCCTTGCTAACACCTGGCTTAACGCTCTTGGTTCCCACAACCTGTACCAACTTCAATGTAGGTCCTTGGAGCCAAGCGCCTTAAGCCTCCATTTAGTGCAGTGTAGTTCATTTTCTTTCATCTTAGTTGGTGCATTCATTCCGATTCCGAAAACGAATTCACATGTCTAATACTTTCTGTAAGTTTAAGGTAGCTGTCTGCAGATACTTATTTGCTACATTTAATGCATTTCAAAGTCTTTTGGAATCCAAGGATCAAGTTTACTTCCTCAAACCTCTCCATCTCGCATTGCAGCCAGCAAGCAGCAGTATGCTGCCCGCAATTAGCATTGCACAAACAGCTGCTTATGCAATTCCGCCCATTGCTTATGCGAGGCCAATCGTCATTGAGCAGGGACTGTCAATCACTCAGTTTCTACTTGTCCAGCGTGATTTTTATAAGCAATCTCAGAACTGGCTTTCAGGTTAAGAAGGGTCTGATGACCGCTGCTTCTTAACTATCAACTGCAGGTTCACTCATGCCAGCCTGTTTCAAATGGAGCTCCAAAGCTGCATACACTTTGATAAATGGAGCCCTAAATTCTTAATGGATATTAATGGTTGATAAGAGAAAAGTTTGAGAGCTCATTATTTTTGGTATTTTTTGCGCTCTAACACTGCTAGAAGCAAGCCTTTTTTACGAGCGTCAAGTAAAACGATTTTGCTTGCACGCTTACCCGATGTGTGCAAAAAGTGAAGTTAGAATATCACAATCAGGTTAATGTATTCCTACAAAGAAGTAATTGGAGCACGACAAATTAAAAAAAAAAAACAGCCTACTCGCATGCAAACCCAATTGCATATTCTCAAGTGCGCTAACCCGACATGAAAATATGAATATTTCACATTACAATGTTCTTCACATAGCAGAATATGTTCTATTTATTCATAAATACATATTTCTACAAATATTTGATGTTTCTTTTTCAAAATGTATATCTATACCTACAGTATATACTGTATATCTATATACCCTCACCGGACACTTTATTAGGTACACCTATTTAATTGCTTGGTAACACAAATTGCTAATCAGCCAATCACACGTGGTGAAGACAACTTGCTTAAATTCAAACCGAGCACCGAAATGAGGAAGAAAGGGGATTTAAGTAACTTTGAATGTGGCATGGTTGTTGGTGCCAGACGGGCTGGTCTGAGTATTTAAAAAACTGCTGATCTACTGGGATTTTCCCTCACAACCATCTCTAGGGTTTACAGAGAATGGTCCGCAAAAGAGAAAATATCCAGTGAGCGGCAGTTTTGTTGATGACAATGTCTTGTAGATTCAATGTAGCAATAGCACCAATGTTTCAATGTATCCACATCTTATTTATTGAAACATTGCAAAAGACAGACACAAGGTTTCTGTTAGAAAAAAACGAAATGTCGTGTCTGTCTTTTGGCATGTTTCAATAAATAAGATGTGGATACATTGGATGTGGATACATTGGAGACATTGAAACTTTGGTGCTGCTTTATTGCTACATTGAATTGACTTCAGGGGAGTGCAACTACCCTTAAGCGTGCACCACTCTTCAACTGATATCAGTGGGTGCTGGGTATTCTTTGTTACCCTTGGATCACTAATGCCTTGTTGATGTCAGAGGTTAGAGGAGAATGGGCAGACTGGTTTGAGATTATAGAAAGGCAACAGTAATTCAAATAATGTTACAACCAAGGTATGCAGAATACCATCTCTGAACACATATCACGTAGTACCTTGAAGCAGATTGGTTACAGCAGCAGCAGACCAGACCGGGTGCCACTCCTGTCAGTTAAGAACAGGAAACTGAGGCTACAATTCGACAGGCTCACCAAAATTGGACGAGAGAAGATTGGAAAATCGTTGCCTGGTCTGATGAGTCTTGATTTCAGCTGTCACATTAAGATGTTAGTGTCAGAATTTGGCTTAACAACATGAATTTAATGCTCGTGGGATATTCCACTATAAGACAAAACTTGGCCAGTAGTCTTCTTATCCCGGCGTCAAGTTGGAATGATAGGGAATATCCCAGAGCAGAGAAAGTTCACAAAATGAGGTAAGCGGTACTCAAGATAGGCAGGGTAGTCTTTGGCGGCATCAGGCAGGGAATCCAGAGTTATGGCAGTTCAAGGGTAAACCAATAGAAGGACCGGAAACAGGCAGGAATCAGCAACAAAGAGAATCTGATAATTACAGTTCAGGGAATAAACCAATAGAATGGTCAGGCAGACAGAGTTCGGTAACAGTATAGCAATCCAATGGTTCAAGGGTTAAACAGGCAGAGTGGTCAGGCAGGCAGAGTTCAGCAACTGTATGGCAATCCAGTATTTTAGGGTTATGCAAGCAGAGTAGTCAGACAGGCAGAGTTCAATAACATTATGGCAATCCAGAATACAGTTACAATCACACCCAGGAGCACACTAAGTAACATCTATACTTGGGCAGTGATAGGTAGAAAGTGAGCATCATACATAGGCGCAGGATTCGCGCCACAGGAGATCCTGACTGGCTTCAGAATGAAAGGAGCGTGCGGCTATGTTGTCACCACCGCACTCACACAGGGGCTGACTCTACCCTAGGCAACAAGCAGAACAGCAAGTGACATAGCCCAGCTTCCAAGGGTTCCCTCTGGGAACTAGAGTCGGCCTCAAAGGATGAGCAACATGGAATCTGGAGACCAAAGATGGAGCATGCACATCACGGGCAGGAACCCAGGAACGATCCGCCACAGAGTAACCCTTCCAATGTACCAGATACTGCAATAGTCTGTGCCTGTATCGGGAGTCCAGGATCTTAGCAACCTCATATTCAGGGTTACCATGGACCAGGAGCGGAGGAGGAGGAGCTCAGAGCTGGGTATATCTATTCTTGATGTAAGGCTTGAGTAGTGAGATGTGGAAGACTGGTTGCATGTGCAGGATTTTGGGCAAGGCCACTTTGTAGGCAACAGGAGACAGTCTTTTCAGGACTTTGTAAGGACCGATAAACCTAGGCCCTAATTTGTGACTGGGTTGACGTAGCCGAATATATCGAGTAGAGACCCAAACACATTCACCTACCGAGATGGGATGTACAGAAGCTCTATGATGATCAGCAAATCTCTTGTATCTAGAGACAGCTGAATGTAACTGAGAGCGTACACATTGCTAATGAGTGCTGAGATTAGTAACATGTCGGTCTGCAGCAGTAATCCCTGTGGACTGAGCAGAAAGAGGGAAGACACAAGGTTGATAACCTGCTGCGGCTTGAAATGGGGAACATCGTAGAGAAGAGTGTGAATGAGTGTTCCTTGCCAGCTCAGCTAGGGGTAACAACTCAGACCAGTTGGTATGGAGAGAATTAACAAAGGTTCTAAGATAGGCCTTGAGAGGCCTGATTTACTCTCTCAGTTAGCCCATTAGCCTGAGGATCGTAGCCAGAAAACAAGGAAACAGTAGTTCCAATCAACATGCAAAAAGGCTCTCCAAAAGGTAGAGATGAATTGTTGACCTCTGTCGGAAATAATATTAACAAGAATGCCATGAAGTCGTACCACATGCAAGAGAAGAAGAGACGATAATTATTGGGCAGAAGGCAGTTTCTATAGGAGTACAAGGAGGGAGCTCCACAAGGAAGTCCATTTTTATGTGTGTCCATGGTTGTTTCGGAATGGACAATGGTTGGAGAAAGCCAGGAGGCAAGGATCCGGGAGTTTTTTTGGCAGCACAAGTTGTGCAGGCTTTCACATAATCCTGAGCATCAGACTTTATAGTAGGCCACCATACATGTCGAGAAAGAAGCTTAAAAGTCCTTATCAAACCTGGAAGTCCTGAAAGTTTACTATCATGAGCCCAGGAAAGCACATGAGTATGTAGGTTCAGAGGTACAAAAAGGATATCGGGAGCCACAGGGGCTTCAGGAGGCTTTCAAGACTGGGCATGCTGCAGTCTTTGAAGAATGGTGGTGTTCAGTTGAGCAACCACACAGGAGGGGGGTATGATGTGTTCAATAGGCGCTTCAGAGGAATCACTAGCGTGAGGAAACTGACAGGAAAGGGTGCCTTCTTGTTTTTGGTCCCAGGAAGATAAGAGACCACAAAATTAAAATGGGAGAAGAACAAGGCCCACCTGGCCTGTCGAGGATTGAGTCGATGAGCAGTCTCTAGGTAAGTCAGATTCTTGTGGTCAGTGAGAATCTGAATGGGATTGGCGGTGCCCTCTAGCTAATGATGCCATTCAGTCAAGCCCAAGTTAGAACATCTCCAGCCCCTATCTCGGAGGCATCAACCGCTAAAGTGAACTGTAGGTCAGGATTAGGATGGTGGAGCACAGGAGCAGAGCAAAAGGCTTTTTTCAGATGAGAGAAGGCATTTATGGCTTCAGGAGGCCAATGTTTACAGTCTTTGTTCCATTTTGTCAATTCAGAGTGGAGCGACTGTTTTATAAACTTGCGGTAATAATTGGAGAACCCCTAGAATCTCTGTAGTTCCTTTAATGAAGTGGGATGAGGCCATTCCAGAACTGCAGTGAGCTTAGCAGGATCCATGGCAAAACCCTCCTTCGAGATGACATAACCAAGGAACTGGATCTGAACTTGATCAAACTCACATTTTTCTAGTTTGGCTACCAGAGAATTGTCTCTAAGATGTAGAAGTACCTGTCTCACATGTTTATGATGCTCTTCCAGGGTGGAGGAGAAAATAAAGATATCATCCAGGTAGACGATGACAGTGTGATCGAGGAGGTCACGGAAGACATTGTTGACAAATGCCTGGAAGACTGCAGGGGCAATACACAGCCCAAAGGGCATTACGAGGTATTCGTAATGCCCTGATCTTTAGTTGAAGGCGGTCTTTAATTCATGCCCTGGGAAGATACGAATCAGATTGTATGCCCCACGTACGCATCTTGGTAAAGTAGCGAGCATTCTGAAGTGAATCATACAGTTCAGTGATAAAAGGAATGGGATAGCAATTCTTGATAGTGATGGTGTTTAAGGCCCTGTAGTCGATACAGGGTCTGAGCCCACCATCCTTCTTACTGATGAAAAAGAAGCCAGCCCCAGCAGGAAAGGAGGAAGGGTGAATTAAACCTTTAGCTAGGTTCTCTTGGATGTACTCCTCCATGGACTTGGTTTTAGCTTTGGAGAGAGGATAAGTCCTCCTTTTAGGAAGTGGGGCTCCGGGAAAAAGGTAAATTTTGCAGTCGTAAGGAAGGTGGGGTGGCAGCACTTCGGCTACTTTCTTTTCAAATACATATGTGAAATCCATATATACTGAGGGAAGGTTTGAAGGGGTCTGTAGACTGGCTATGGGGATGCGGAGCAGAGGAGAAACCTTAGCAAGGCAGGAGTGGAAGCAGGAGGTACCACAGGAGGCCAATTGTCCCTCAGCTCAGTCAAACTGTGGATTGTGTATATGAAGCTAAGGAAGACCAAGTATGACAGGCTGTGCTGGGGAATGGATGATCTAAAACTGCATCTGTTTGATATGAAGGACCCCACAGTCAGGGTCAGGGGCGCTGACTCAAAATAGATTAAGAAAAGTCCAAAGGATGTGGCAGCAATAGGTGAAATTGAATAAATTTATTTAAGCACAGCAAATACAGGCGCGTTTCGGGAACACCTTCCCTTAATAATGCATTAAACATTGTGGTGAAAAGCATCCTAATATACCCTTCACCACCAGGGGGCAGTGAAGAGGTATTTCCAAGTTCACATATTTTTCATAAACCTGATACCAATAATAGAATGCCACCACATATATATACAAATTACTGATACAAAAAATAGTACAAAAAGGTACATTTAAAAACAACAATAGATCTATTGTAATAAAAGTAATACATATATTATATATTATATACACCAAAGGATTAAATTGATTATAGAAATTTAATTGTAAAAATGTATATATTATATACAACCAGGGATTACAATAATTTTAGATGTTATGAATCTTTTTGTCAATTTATTATCTCATCAGAATTTTTTATCAAGGTTTTTATAAAAGTTTTCAAAAAGACCATTACTCAAAAGACTATAGTTCTACAGAAGAAGAATAAATGATATTTTACAAAAATACTGACAGATCCCAGTCTTTATTTAAACCAATTGGTTCCAAAGTACCTAATTCAAATATCCAGAAACGTTCTTTTTGGTGTAATAGAAGTTCCCTATTACCACCTCTCCTAGGTCTAAGGACAAAATCAATCATTTGAAAGCAGAGCTGATTAATCGCATGACCAGCAGAATTAAAGTGACAGGCAATAGGGGCTAACTTATTATGAATCCTAATAGAACTTTTATGTTCTATAATCCTGTCCCTAATAGGCCTAGTTGTCTCTCCTACATAGCTCCGCCCGGAGCGGTAGAGGCAGACGTCACTTCCGGGGATCAAGACGCAGTGGTAGTGGCTCCGGTTCTTCAGATGTCTCGACGGGGGACTCTGATGCCGACTCCATCGTGGAGGGAGGAAACACCACAGGTGGAAAGGAGAGGTCCCAATGTCAGCTACGTTCCGGTCGGAACAAACAGAAGTAATTTCGTCCAGACGGGGGAAGGACTTGAATGAGGTAGCTATGACGGTACCATCTCACACGAGTGATGAACTTTCCCTGATAAAAAGGACTCATTGCATGTTATCTGAGACTGCCCCATTTGAAACTGCTAGTCCTCCTCTGTCATCTACATCTAATGATATAGTATTGGATATCTCTAATGAATCTATTTCAGGGGTAGAGTTAGCGGTATTTAATAAGGGGCTATCATTTTGCCCCAAAAATGATTGCAATTTTTTCCAGCTTTCTAAGGACTTGTTTTGATTTTTTCATAACATCAGATTAAAGATGCTAACATTTGATAATGTTTCTATGTCCAATGAAGACATTAGTAATTGTCTGAGTTAAAAAATGGTTGATTTAAGGAATAAAAGTACATTTTTACCTGCTCAAACTCATTATGGGATAGAAACCTTTGTTAAACTTGTGATGCATGATATTGATGTTTTGAAAAATAAAGTGTTGAGGGAGAAGACTTCTAAGTCTATAAAAAATAAAAGCAAATACAAACCCACTATGCAGGCTTGTTATAATGATGAGTCAAGATTAAAGTATAAACACTTATTAAATAACTTTTCAAAGCAGGATCAGATGGCCTTAAATACTCTTAAATCTAGAAATGATATCATCCTTAAAAAAGCTGATAAGGGTGGAGCCACGGTCATTTTATAAAGAAAGTATTATGTTAAAGAGATTAGGGGCCAGTTAAGTGATTATCAGGTCTATAGGAAACTCACATGTAATCCAATTTTTCAAATTCAAAATGAACTTAAGAGAATTTTACTATATGCACAGAAAAATTTCATCATTGGTAATGATTTGATAAAGTTTTTTTATGTGAAATATCCGTGCACATCAGTGCTATACACATTACCCAAGGTGCACAAAAATGTAACCACCCCCCCAGGTCACCCCATTGTTTCATCTATAGGAGCCATTTCTTCCAATGTTTCTATATATCTCGATAAGATTCTGAGACCTTATGTTGAAAAAACTAGTTCCTTTTTAAGGGATACAAGTGATTTTTTACTAAAATTAGAGGCATTGAATTTGGATACTGGGAAATTCATTGTATATAGCCTGGATGTGGAAAGCTTTTATACCTCTATCACTCATGTTAGTGAAGTAGGTGCTGTGAGATCTATTTTGTATGCTTATGGTGAATTTTCAGATATTCAGATTGAATTTTTCGTATCACTACTGGAATTTGTGTTATATTACAATTACTTACTTTTTGAGGATGATTATTTTTTACAGATACTGGGAACTGCCATGGGTTCCAGCGTCGCCCAAAATTATGCGAACTTGCTTATGAACGCATTTGAAGAGAAATTTGCTTATTCCAATATAGACTTCATTCGATATAGCGCCTGTTGGTGGCGCTATATCGATGATGTCTTTGGTATTTTGTTGGGGGATGATGGAACCCTGATGCATTTGTGAATTATTTGAATAGTTCTAGTGGACATTTAAAGTTTAAGCTTACATTCAGTGAAGAAGAAAGGTTCCTTAACGATAGATTTGTTTAGAAAACAAACTGATCGCAATAGTATTTTACACTTTGATAGTGCCCATCCCATATCTTTGCTAAAAGCACTCCCAAGGAGTCAATTATTAAGAGATTGTGACAGATAAACAGTTGTTTGATTTGAGATTGGGGGAAATGAAAGATCATTTTCTTGTGCGTGGTTTTCCCAAATGCATTTTGGAAAAAGAGGTACAATCGGTTTCATTAATCCCTAGAGATACATTATTATCTACTGATAACAAAGCCAAAAAAAAACTTTGATAAGAAGAAAAGTAATAGAGGTGATGACCCTCAGCGAATGGTTTTTGTATCAGAATTTAATACTCAAAGCTATAGGATTAATAACATCATTAAGAAACATTGGCCTCTTATTTCCAAATGTTATCCTAACACTTCTGAGTTTTTAGAGCCTCCTATGCCGGCTTTTAAAAGAGGTTATAACTTACATCAAAAGCTGATTAGGGCTGATATTGGATCTGCTTTGTTGAAAGATAATCAGAGATATTTGACTAAAAAGAATAACGGTAGTTACCCCTGTCTGGGATGCTCATGCTGTGGTAACATGATCAAAGGATCAGTTTTTTATCATTCTAGCTCAGGTAAAAAATATCAAATTAAGGATTTTTATGCCTGTCATTCAAAATTTGTTATTTACCTTATTAAATGCCCATGTGAGCGGAGCTATGTAGGAGAGACAACTAGAACTATTAGGGATAGGATTATAGAACATAGAAGTTCCATTAGGATTCATAATAAGTTAGCCCCTATTGCCTGTCACTTTAATTCTGCTGGTCATGCGATTAATCAGCTCCGCTTTCAAATTATTGATTTTGTCCCTAGACCTAGGAGAGGTGGTAATAGGGAACTTCTATTACACCAAAAAGAACGTGTCTGGATATTTGAATTAGGTACTTTGGAACCAATTGGTTTAAATAAAGACTGGGATCTGTCAGTATTTTTGTAAAATATAATTTATTCTTCTTCTGTAGAACTATAGTCTTTTGAGTAATGGTCTTTTTGAAAATTTTTATAAAAACCTTGATAAAAAATTCTGATGAGATAATAAATTGACAAAAAGATTAATTAAATTTCTAAACTTATTGTAATCCCTGGTTGTATATAATATATACATTTTTACAATTAAATTTCTATAATCAATGTAATCCTTTGGTGTATATAATATATAATATATGTATTACTTTTATTACAATAGATCTATTGTTGTTTTTAAATGTAACTTTTTGTACTATTTTTTGTATCAGTATTTGTATATATATGTGGTGGCATTCTATTATTGGTATCAGGTTTATGAAAGAGTTTAAAAAAAATATGTGAACTTGGAAATACCTCTTCACTGCCCCCTGGTGGTGAAGGGTATATTAGGATGTTTTTCACCACAATGTTTAATGCATGATTAAGGGAAGGTGTTCCCGAAACGTGGCCTGTGTTTGCTGTGCTTAAATAAATTTATTCTATTTCACCTATTGCTGCCACATCCTTTGGACTTTTCTTGATATTACTGGTAGAGTTTGGTGGTACCCCTACGTGGCGTGCAAGTGACCTGGGTGCTGGATGATATAATTTGTTTTACATTGAAATAGTTTAACCCTGAACCAAGCGGAGTGCCATCCAGAGTAGTTATTTTGAGACAATTTCTTTTCTGCAGAAGAGGCAACCCAGCCTGAATCATAAAACAGTGATCCAGAAAGTTTCTAGCTGCCCCTGAAGGCTTGTGTGTGGACAGAATTCTGAAGAAAGGTAAGGGTAACAGGTACCAGGATCCGAGAGGAGTGAGGGGATTTAGTAGTGATGATGCTTAGATGGACCCCAGTGTTATCCTCTAAGCATTGGCTTTTCCCGGCTGAATGTCACAATTCTTTAGTTGGTGGGAGTTAAAACCACAAAAAAAGCATAGTCTCAATATCCTTCTTCTCTGTCTTTCAGAATCTGTGGGTTTGAAGAAGGAGAGATCCATGGGTTCCTCTACTGGGGTAACAGGAGATGTTGAAGGGGTAGAGGATAGTGCAGAGACTAGATGAATAGAAGGACAGGAAGGAAGGATTCTCTGAGTTCTGTCCCTCTCAGCTAGTCTTTCCTGGAAGCGAGAGTCTAGACTGATACAAAGTGTTATATAGTCATCCAAGGAAGAAGGAACATCACGATAGGTAAGTTCATCTTTGATGCGTTCATGCAGACCTCTCCTAAAGGCTGCCTTGAGAGCACTGCCATTCCAACTGGTCTATAGTGCCAATGTGCGAAACTCGATGGCATATTGTGCCACAGTTCTATTGCTCTGTCGGAGATCCAGGAGGGAAAACTCTGCAGCAGAAGTACGGCCAGAAGTCCCAAACACAAAAAATAATGCAGAAATGAAAGCATCAGAATTGTTCAGGAGTGGAGCTTTCTGTTACAAAAGGGGGGAGACCCAGGCTAGGGCCTTGTCTTTCAGTAAGGAAATGATAAAGGTGACCCTTGACTGATGAGACTGGAAGGTGTGAGGATCAATGCGAAAGTACAGCCTGCACTGGTTAAGAAGACCCCTACAATCAGTAGTACCTTCATATTTGTCAGGTAATGGTATCCTGGGTATACTTCTAGAAGCAGGGGAAAAAGTTGCAGTACTAGGAGCAGAGACTGGCGATACAACAACAGGAGCGGTATCCTTCGCTGCAACTAGTGAGGAGAGTTGAGCGGTTATAGTCTCAAGTTTGGAATCCACACTCTGCAACTGTACGGTATGGGTTCCCAACCTCTGTCCTTGAAGATAAACTGCTCTTGCTACCTCAATTGGGTCCATGGCCCAAATATAATGTAATGCTCGTGGATATTCCACTATCAGACCAAACTTGGCCAGTAGTCCTCTTATCCCGGCATCAAGCTGGAATGATAGGGAATACTCCAGAGCAGAGAAAGTTTGCAAAATGAGGTAAGCGGTTCTCACAATAGGCAGGGTAGTCTTTGGCGGCAACAGGTAGGGAATCCAGCGTTATGACAGTTCAAGGGTAAACCAATAGAAGAACCGGAAACAGGCAGGAATTGACTACAAAGGGAATCTGATAATTACAATTCAGGAATAAACCAATAGAATGGTCAAGCAGGCAGATTTTGGTAACAGTATAGCAATCCAATGGTTCAAGGGTTAAACAGGCAGAGTGGTCAGACAGGCAGAGTTCAGCAACTGTATGGTAATCCAGTATTTTTGGGTTAAGCAAGCAGAGTAGTCAGACAGGCAGAGTTCAATAACAGTATGGCAATCCAGTACTTTAGTGGTTAAGCAAGCAGAGTAGTCAGATAGGCAGAGTTCAATAACGTAATGGCAATCCAGTACTTTAAGGGTTAAGCAAGCAGAGTAGTCAAACAGGCAGAGTTCAATAACGTTATGTCAATCCAGTACTTTAGGGGTTAAGCAAGTAGAGTAGTCAGGCAGGCAGAGTTCAATAATGTTATGGCAATCCAGTACTTTAAGGGTTAAGCAAGCAGAGTAGTCAGACAGGCAAAGTTCATTAACAGTGAGGCAATCCATTACTTTAGGGGTTAAGCAAGCAGAGTAGTCAGACAGGCAGAGTTCAATAACGTTATGGCAATCCAGTACTTTAGGGGTTAAGCAAGCAGAGTAGTCAGACAGGCAGAGATTAAGAATGTTATGGCAATTCAGTACTTTAGGGGTTAAGCAAGCAGAGTAGTCAGATAGGCAGAGTTCATTAACAGTGAGGCAATCAAGTACTTTAGGGGTTAAGCAAGCAGAGTAGTCAGACAGGCAGAGTTTAATAGTGTTATGGCAATCCAGTATACAGTAACAATCACACCCAGGAGCAC
This sequence comes from Bombina bombina, assembly GCF_027579735.1. Lineage (NCBI taxonomy): Eukaryota > Metazoa > Chordata > Amphibia > Anura > Bombinatoridae > Bombina > Bombina bombina. The sequence goes on along the minus strand of NC_069504.1, from coordinate 21,057,782 downwards.
ACTAAGTAACATCTATACTTGTGCAGTGATAGATAGAAAGTGAGCAACTTACATAGGTGCAGGATTCACACCACAGGAGATTTTGACCAGCTTCAGAATGAAAGGAGCGTGCAGCGATGGCTTCACCCCTGCATGCACACAGGAGCCGACTCTACTCTAGGCAACGAGCAGAACAGCAGTCGCCGCGTCCCTAGCAACAGCTAGAGCGGCGCAGTGTGACAACGAAAGCATGGATCCATACTGCTTTGTATCAACGGTTCAGGTTGGTGGAGGTGGTGTAATGGTGTGGGGGATATTTTCTTGGCACGCTTTGGGCCCCGTAGTACCAATTGAGCTTTGTTTAAACCCACAGCAAACCTGAGTATGGTTGCTGATCATATCCATCTCTTTATGACTTCAGTGTACCTGTTCTGATGGCTACTTCCAGCAGGATGATGCACCATGTCACAAAGTTCAAATCACCTCAAACTGGTTTCTTGAACATGACAATGACATGGCACTGTACTCCAATGGCCTCCACAGTCAGCAGATCTCAATCCAATAGAGCACCTTTGGGATGTGTTGGAACGGGAGATTTGCATTATGGATGTGCAGCCGACAAATCTGCAGCAACTGCGTGATGCTATCATGTCAGTATGGACCAAAATGTCTGAGGAATGTTTCCAACACCTTGATGAATCTATGCCATGAAGAATTAAGGCAGTATTGAAGGCAAAAGGGGATCCAACTCGGTACTAGCAAAGTGTACCTAACAAACAGCTAGATTACGAGTTTTGAGCGCTATAGGGAAAGTAAAGAACGCCACAAACGTTGCGTTATTTAATTCCCTATAGCGCTGCCATTACAAGTTTAAAAAAAACACAGCTTGTGCAGGCGATATGGAGATTTTAAGCTATACCGCTCCCAAAACAAGCGCTGTGTTTGACTTACTCATGCACACTTTCCCCATAGACATCAATGGGGAGAGCCAGCAAAAAAAAGTCTAACATCTGCGATCGCGGAAACAAAAGCTCCATAACGCAGCCCCATTTATGTCTATGGGGAAAATGAAACTACACCTAACCTAACACCCTAACATAAACCCTGAGTTTAAACACCTCTAATCTGCTGCCCCCGACATCGCCAACGCTTGCCTATAGTTATTAACCCCTAATCTGCCGCTCCTGATATCGCCGCCATCTAAATAAAATTATTAACCCCTAATCTTCCGCTCCCGATATCGCTGCCACTATACTAAAGTTATTAACCCCTATTCTGCCGCACCCCAACTTCACCACCACTATATTAAAGTTATTAACCCCTATTCCACGGCTCCCGATATCGCCACCACCTAAATAAAGCTATTAACCCCTAAACCTCTGGCCTCCCACATCACTACCACTAAATAAACCAATTAACCCCTAATACCTATTTAAAACTAAATACTTACTAACTACCTAGCTAAAATAAATACAAACTTACCTGTGAAATAAAACCTAACCTACCTTACACTAAAACCTAACATTACAAAAAATAAAAAACTACCATTACAAAAAATAAAAAAACTACCATTACAAAAAAACTAAATTATCCAAAAAATAAAGATTATTCCTATTCTAATACCCTTAAAAAAACACCCCAAAATAAAAAAAAGCCTAATCTAGAATAAACTACAAAGGGCCCTTAAAAGGGCCTTTTTGTAGGGCATTGCCCTGAGATAAACAGCTCTTTAGCTCCAAAAAAATACAAACAACCCCTAACACTATACAAACCCCCCCATACTACCAATGGCGCTTAAAAGGGTCTTTTGTAGGGCATTACCCTAAGTTAAACAGCTCTTTTGCTACAAAAAAATTAAACACCCCCTAAAAATATACATTACACAAAATAAAAAACAAAATCATCCAACATAAAAAAGAATTACACCTAATCTAACAACCCTATCAAAATTAAAAAGCCCCCCAAAATATATATATTTTTTTAGATTAGGGTTTGAGCAATGTAAAAGAGCTAAATGCCCTTTTAAGGGCAATGTCCATACAAATGCCCTTTTCAGGGCAATGGTTAGCTTAGGCTATTTTAGATATTTTTTTTTATTTGGGGGGGTTGGTTGGGTGGTGGGATTTACTGTTGGGAGGGGTGTTTGTATTTTTTTACAGGTAAAAGAGCTGATATCTTTGGGGCAATGCCCCACAAAAGGCTTATTGTAGGCTAGGTTTTTTTTATTTTGGGGGAGCTTTTTTATTTTGATAGGGCTATTAGATTAGGTGTAATTGTTTTTTAGTTTTGATAAATTCACCTAGATTACGAGTTTTGCATTAGAGGCTATGCGGTGCTAACAAGCAGTTTTGTCTCACCGCTCACTTACCTGCAGCGCTGGTATTACAAGTTTTCAGAAACCCGTCGTTAAAAGACAAGAAGTGAGCGCTGAGAAAAATTTTGCTCATTACTGCACTCCAATACCAGTGCTGCTTAAGTCAGCGGTGAGCTGGTGTAACGTGCTCGTGCACGATTTCCCCATAGGAATCAACGGGGAGAGCCAGCTGAAAAAAAGTCTAACACCTGCAAAAAAGCAGCATAAAACTCCTTAACGCAGCCCCATTGATTCCTATGGGGAAATTAAAGTTATGTCTAACACCTAACACCCCTAACATGAACCCCGAGTCTAAACACCGCTAATCTTACACTTATTAACCCCTAATCTGCCGCCCCCAACATCGCCGACACCTGCATTATATTTATTAACCTCTAATCTGCCGCCCCCAATGTCGCCGCCACCTACCTACACTTATTAACCCCTAATCTGCCACCCAATGTCGCCGCCATTATAATAAACATATTAACCCCTAAACCACCACACTCCTGCCTCACAAACATTAGTTCAATATTAATAACCCCTAATCTGCTGTCCCTAACATCGCTGCCACCTACCTACATTTATTAACCCTTAATCTGCCCTTAACTATTTAAAAACTACCTAGCTAAAATAAATACAAAAGTACCTGTAAAATAAAACCTAACACTACACTATAGTTAAATAAATTAACTAAATTAAATACAATTAACTAAATTATATACAATTATCTAAAGTACAAAAAAAACAAACACTAAATTACAGAAAATAATAAACAAAATACAGACATTTAAACTAATTACACCTAATCTAATAGCCCTATAAAAATAAAAAAAACCCACCTCCAAATAAAAAAAACCCTAGCCTAAACTAAACTACCAATAGCCCTTAAAAGGGCCTTTTGCGGGGCATTGCCCCAAAGTTATTGGCTCTTTTACCTGTGAAGAAAATATAAACAAACCCCCAACAGTAAAACCCACCACCCACACAACCAACCCTCCCCAAATAAAATACTATCTAAAAAACCTAAGCTCCCCATTGCCCTGAAAAGGGCATTTGGATGGGCATTACCCTTAAAAGGGCAGTTAGTTCTTTTGCGGCCCAAAGCCCTAACCTAAAAATAAAACCCACCCAATACACCCTTAAATAAACACTAACCTCCTGAAGATCGACTTACCGGGAGACGTCTTCATCCAAGCCGGGCGAAGTGGTCCTCCAGACGGGCAGAAGTCTTCATACAAGTCGGGCAGAAGTTGTCCTCCAGACGGCAGAAGTCTTTATCCAAACGGCATCTTCTATCTTCATCCATCCGGACGGAGCGGGTCCATCTTCAAGACATCCGACAAATGAAGGTTCCTTTAAGTGACGTCATCCAAGATGGCATCCCTTAGATTCCGATTGGCTGATAGAATTCTATCAGCCAATCGGAATTAAGGTAGAAAAGATCCAATCAGCCAATAGGATTGAGCTCGCATTCTATTGGCTGTTCCAATCAGCCAATAGAATGCAAGCTTGACTGATTGGATCAGCCAATAGGATTTTTTCTACCTTAATTCCGATTGGCTGATAGAATTCTATCAGCCAATCGGGATCTAAGGGACGCCATCTTGGATGACGTCACTTAAAGGAACCTTCATTCGTCGGGTAGTTGTCGGCAGAAGAGGATGCTCCGCGTTGGATGTCTTGAAGATGGACCGGCTCCTCGCCGGAAGGATGAAGATAGAAGATGCCATCTGGATGAAGACTTCTGCCGTTTGGAGGACCACTTCTGCCCAGCTTGGATGAAGACTTCTGCCCGTTTGAAGGCCCACTTCGCCCGGCTTGGATGAAGACATCTCCCGGTAAGTCGATCTTCAGGGGGTTAGTGTTAGGTTTTTTTAAGGGTGTATTGGGTGGGTTTTATTTTTAGGTTAGGGCTTTGGGCCTGCAAAAGAGCTAATTGCCCTTTTAAGGGCAATGCCCATCCAAATGCCCTTTTTAGGGCAATGGGGAGCTTAGGTTTTTTAGATAGTATTTTATTTGGGGGGGTTGGTTGTGTGGGTGGTGGGTTTTACTGTTGGGGGGTTGTTTGTATATTATATTACAGGTAAAAGAGCTGATTACTTTGGGGCAATGCCCCACAAAGGCCCTTTTAAGGGCTATTGGTAGTTTAGTTTTGGCTAGGGTTTTTTTTTTATTTTGGGGGGCTTTTTTATTTTGAAAGGGCTATTAGATTAGGTGTAATTAGTTTAAATATCTGTAATTTGTTTATTATTTTCTGTAATTTAGTGGGCGGGGGGTTGTACTTTAGATAATTGTATATAATATAGTTAATTGTATTTAATTTAGTTAATTTATTTAATTAATTATAGTGTAGTGTTAGGTGTTAGTGTAACTTAGGTTAGGTTTTATTTTACAGGTACTTTTGTATTTATTTTAGCTAGGTAGTTATTAAATAGTTAATAACTATTTAGTAACTATTCTACCTAATTAAAATAAATACAAACTTGCCTGTAAAATAAAAATAAACCCTAAGCTAGATACAATGTAACTGTTAGTTATATTGTAGCTAGCTTAGGGTTTATTTTACAGGTAAGTATTTAGTTTTAAATAGGAATAATTTAGTTAATGATAGTAATTTTATTTAGATTTATTTAAATTAGATTTAAGTTAGGGGTGTTAGGGTTAGACTTAGGTTTAGGGGTTAATACATTTAATATAGTGGCGGCGATGTTGGGGACGGCAGATTAGGGGTTAATAAGTATAATGTAGGTGGCGGCAGTGTAGGGGACAGAAGATTAGGGGTTAATAAGTATAATGTAGGTGGCGGCGGTGTAGGGGGCGGCAGATTAGGGGTGTTTAGACTCGGGGTACATGTTAGGGTGTTAGGTGTAAACATTACCATAGGAATCAATGGGATATCGGGCAGCAGCGAACATGAGCTTTTGCTGCTTTCAGACTCCCATTGATTCCTATGCCATTCGCCGCCTCCAGGGCGGCGGATTTTAAACCAGGTACGCTGGGCCGGAATAGTGGCGAGCGTACCTGGTAGTTATTTGATAACTAGCAAAAGTAGTCAGATAGTGCCGAATTTGCATTCGGAACATCTGTAGTGACGTAAGCATCGATCTGTGTCGGACTGAGACCGGCGGATCGTATGTTACGTCACAAAATTCTACTTTTGCCGGTCTGTAGCCTTTGATAAATAAGGCGAAGTAGGCTCGCCACAAATACGCTGCGGAATTCCAGCGTATTTGGGGTTGACGGCTTGATAAATAGGCCCCATAGGGTGCAGTTATTTCTAAAATATGTAATTTTATTTTAACAGATTAAAATCTATTGGAGTTTAAATTTGACCAAACAAAATATATACATAAGTGAGAACAAATATATATATACTATAAAGCAGTATATATACCATACCTACTAAGTCTAAAAAGAGCTGTGACTTCTCTCCCCCAGGTGGCAAAAAACACCTTGTTTAGGAGGATTTCTTCTGAGGATAAAAAGAAGAACCAGCAGGGCTTGTAGGAAAAAACTGCAGGAAGATGTCAGAGGGAAATGGCCCCAAGATAGCTGGATACCTCGGCGTCAGGTGGGGACACCCCTCGCACACCACCAGCAGACAAGAAGGAGTTAAACAGGACTTTATAGTCAAGGTAATGCTTTTCGGTCTATATACGGACCTTTATCAAACCAGAAAAAGAGCTGTAGTAACTAAAAAACCTTTTTTGAAATTTAACTAAAGCGGCGACCAATCAGAGAACAACTGCTCATCTCTGATTGGTCACCACTTTCAAAAATCCCGCGTTTAAAGTCCTAACGGCTTTGGGCAGCAGTCCTCTATCAGGTACGACTAGACTTAAATCATGGCGACCAATCAGATTAGTGCCTACTGTTTCCATTCATACTTTGAAAATCAAGTTTTGTCAGTTCCCATTCAGGTTCGTGTGGTGTAAAACATCGCCAACCAATCAGGTTAGCGCTTACCACCTCCATTGAAATGAATGGGGAAAAAATTAAATTTAAAAACATCACAAATAGGTACTGTACTATATTATCTGCATACTCCCCATAGTTAGATGTGAATATGGGGCATATGTATCAAACTCTGTACGGAGCTTGATGCCCCTTGTTTCCGGCAAGCCTTCAGGCTCACCGGAAACAGAACTTGTCCGCCTGCTCTAAGGCCGTGGACAGAAATCAACCCGATCGAATACGATTGGGTAGATTGACACCCCTGTTAGCAGCCGTTTGGCCGTGAATCTGCAGGGGCAGCATTGCACCAGCAGTTCACAAGATCTGCTGGTGCAATGATCAATGCCGACAGCGTATACTGCCAGCATTTATCGATGTGCGGTAGACATGATACGCTACTTTGTATCATGTCTGCTCGCACATTGATAAATATGCCCCTATGAGTGTTAGTAATGAGATAACCTCACGAATATTTTTATGTCTTACAAAAACACCCAATAGTTGTTATATTCATTAATCCCTCTTGGGTTTATGCTATTCAATAAATATATCCATTTGGTTTCTGCTTGTAGCAATGACTTTGTAGGGTCTCCATCTCTGATGCCTGGATTTATTTAACTGTTCCAGTTCCTAGCATTTGAGGTGGTTTTCATTGCTATAGTGATACAAATAAAAGTGTTTGGCCACTGTGGTCAATTTTTGATCATTGTCTAAATCTTTAAAGGCATTTCTAATATTGCACAGGTGCTCTGTGATTCTTGTGCCTAAACCTCTTGTAGACATCCCCACTTAGAAAAAGTCTCTATATCCACATGAAATGTAATAGATGTTGTTTTTGCTTTGGCAGTTAATGTATTGTTTGATTTGCCTAGTGTTCCCAAATCTATCTCTAGTCTCTGATATTTTGCACATATGTTTGCATGCTCTACAATGCCCACAACCTATAGATTATTATTATTATTATCGGTTATTTGTAGAGCGCCAACAGATTCCGCAGTGCCAATAGATCCACTGTATAAGGGCTTCTTAACCCCATACATTTCATAATTGCTTCTTACCCATTTGTTTCTCAGGTTGGGACCTCTCCTGTATGTGACAAGTGGATTTTCAGTAATTAGAGATGGGGTGATGGTGTGTATGTATCCGTGTATGACGGCATAAGAACAAAGCTCCCATTTCTCGAAAGCGATATTTAGCGATCCAGTTGCAATCTGGCCCCTATTGTGTGTGCAGACCTTTTGTAATGTGGTGCTTGATTGCTGATATATACTGTGTGTGTGTGTGTGTGTATATATATATATATATATATATAAAAGTATTGTGTATACAGACCTTTTGTAATGTGGTGCTTAATGGCTGATTTATACTGTTATATATAAACATTTATTGTATGCACAGACCTTTTGTAATGTGGTGCTTAATTGCTGATATATACTGTGTGTATATATAAATGTATTGTGTATGCAGACCTTTTGTAATGTGGTGCTTAATTGCTGATATATACTGTGTGTATATATATAAATGTATTGTGTATGCAGACCTTTTGTAATGTGGTGCTTAATTGCTTATAAGAACTGCACATATATAAACATTATTGTGAATGCAGACCTTTTGTAATGTGGTACTTTTGTAATGTGGTACTTAATGGCTGATATATATTGTGTGTATATATAAAAATTACTGTGTATACAGACCTTTTGTAATGTGGTGCTTAATGACTGATATATACTGTATTGTGTATGCAGACATTTTATAATGCGGTACCTAATTGCTGATATGTACTGTGCATATATAAACATTTATTGTATGCACAGACCTTTTGTAATGTGGTGCGTAATGACTGATATATACTGTGTGTATATATAAAAATGTATTGTGTATGCAGACCTTTTGTAATGTGGTGCTTAATTGCTGATATATACTGTGTGTATATATATATATAAATGTATTGTGTATGCAGACCTTTTGTAATGTGGTGCTTAATTGCTGATATATACTGTGTGTATATATATAAATGTATTGTGTATGCAGATCTTTTGTAATGTGGTGCTTAATTGCTTATATGAACTGCACATATATAAACATTATTGTGAATGCAGACCTTTTGTAATGTGGTACTTTTGTAATGTGGTACTTAATGGCTGATATATATTGTGTGTATATATAAAAATTACTGTGTATACAGACCTTTTGTAATGTGGTGCTTAATGACTGATATATACTGTATTGTGTATGCAGACATTTTATAATGCGGTACCTAATTGCTGATATGTACTGTACATATATAAACATTTATTGTATGCACAGACCTTTTGTAATGTGGTGCGTAATGACTGATATATACTGTACATACATAAAAATTTATTGCATTCACTGACTTTTTGTAATGTGGTGCGTAATGACTGATATATACTGTGTGTATATATAAAAATGTATTGTGTATGCAGACCTTTTGTAATGTGGTGCTTAATGACAGATATATACTGTATTGTGTATGCAGACATTTTATAATGTGGTACCTAGTGGCTGATATGTACTGTACATATATAAACATTTATTGTATGCACAGACCTTTTGTAATGTGGTACGTAATGACTGATATATACTGTGTGTATATATATAAATGTATTGTGTATGCAGACTTTTTGTAATGTGGTACGTAATGACTGATATATACTGTGTGTATATATATAAATGTATTGTGTATGCAGACCTTTTGTAATGTGGTGCGTAATGACTGATATATACTGTGTGTATATATATAAATGTATTGTGTATGCAGACCTTTTGTAATGTGGTGCGTAATGACTGATATATACTGTGTGTACATATATAAATGTATTGTGTATGCAGACCTTTTGTAATGTGGTGCGTAATGACTGATATATACTGTGTGTATATATATAAATGTATTGTGTATGCAGACCTTTTGTAATGTGGTGCGTAATGACTGATATATACTGTGTGTATATATATAAATGTATTGTGTATGCAGACCTTTTGTAATGTGGTGCGTAATGACTGATATATACTGTGTGTATATATATAAATGTACTGTGTATGCAGACCTTTTGTAATGTGGTGCGTAATGACTGATATATACTGTGTGTATATATATAAATGTATTGTGTATGCAGACCTTTTGTAATGTGGTGCGTAATGACTGATATATACTGTGTGTATATATATAAATGTATTGTGTATGCAGACCTTTTGTAATGTGGTGCGTAATGACTGATATATACTGTGTGTATATATATAAATGTATTGTGTATGCAGACCTTTTGTAATGTGGTGCGTAATGACTGATATATACTGTGTGTATATATATAAATGTATTGTGTATGCAGACCTTTTGTAATGTGGTGCGTAATGACTGATATATACTGTGTGTATATATATAAATGTATTGTGTATGCAGACCTTTTGTAATGTGGTAAGTAATGACTGATATATACTGTGTGTATATATATAAATGTATTGTGTATGCAGACCTTTTGTAATGTGGTGCGTAATGACTAATATATACTGTGTGTATATATATAAATGTATTGTGTATGCAGACCTTTTGTAATGTGGTGCGTAATGACTGATATATACTGTGTGTATATATATAAATGTATTGTGTATGCAGACCTTTTGTAATGTGGTGCGTAATGACTGATATATACTGTGTGTATATATATAAATGTATTGTGTATGCAGACCTTTTGTAATGTGGTGCGTAATGACTGATATATACTGTGTGTATATATATAAATGTATTGTGTATGCAGACCTTTTGTAATGTGGTGCATAATGACTGATATATACTGTGTGTATATATATAAATGTACTGTGTATGCAGACCTTTTGTAATGAGGTAAGTAATGATTGATATATACTGTGTGTATATATATAAATGTATTGTGTATGCAGACCTTTTGTAATGTGGTGCTTAATGACAGATATATACTGTATTGTGTATGCAGTCCTTTTGTATAGTGGTGCTTACAGAGCGAAGCGCACAAGCAGACAAAGGAGCCTATCTATCAAGCTCCGGATGGACCTTTAGGCCCCGTGTGTCTAAAGACCGCTGCTCTATAACCCTGCCCGCCTGCTCTGATGAGGCGTACAGGAATCGCCACAATTCAACCCAATCGAGTACGATCGGGTTGACTGACACCCCCTGCTGATCGAGTACGATCGGGTTGATTGACACCTCCCTGCTGATTGAGTACGATCGGGTTGACTGACACCCCCTGCTGATCGAGTACGATCGGGTTGATTGACACCTCCCTGCTGATCGAGTACGATCGGGTTGATTGACACCTCCCTGCTGATCGAGTACGATCGGGTTGATTGACACCTCCCTGCTGATCGAGTATGATCGGGTTGATTGACACCTCCCTGCTGATCGAGTACGATCGGGTTGATTGACACCCCCTGCTGATCGAGTACGATCGGGTTGATTGACACCTCCCTGCTGATCGAGTACGATCGGGTTGATTGACACCTCCCTGCTGATCGAGTACGATCGGGTTGATTGACACCTCCCTGCTGATCGAGTACGATTGGGTTGATTGACACCTCACTGCTGATCGAGTACGATCGGGTTGATTGACACCCCCTGCTGATCGAGTACGATCGGGTTGATTGACACCCCCTGCTGATCGAGTACGATCGGGTTGATTGACACCTCCCTGCTGATCGAGTACGATCGGGTTGATTGACACCTCCCTGCTGATCGAGTGCGATCGGGTTGATTGACACCTCCCTGCTGATCGAGTACGATTGGGTTGATTGACACCTCCCTGCTGATCGAGTACGATTGGGTTGATTGACACCTCCCTGCTGATCGAGTGCGATCGGGTTGATTGACACCTCCCTGCTGATCGAGTACGATTGGGTTGATTGACACCTCCCTGCTGATCGAGTTTGATCTGGTTGATTGACACCTCTTGTGAGCTGTTGGTGCAATGCTGAATACGGAGAGCGTATTGCTGTCCGCATCCAGCGATGTCTGTCGGACCTAATCCGCACTGTCGGATCAGGTCCGACAGACATTTGGTATATCGGCCTCAAAGGCTGTTATAATGAGAAACAAGCACTTTCTTTTATACGTTACACTTTGGTTACTCAGCTATACAATGTTAAATTGCTTCCGGAAGAAAACTGCTCAGTACAGAGACGTTAGCTGCCTCCTTTTTGTAATAACCAAATACTGTTTCATGTTCTTGCAGGGGCAGCTCCTTGCTTGAGCTGTTGGCACCGAGGAGCAGAATTGTCAGCGTCTTCCTCACTACTACAGAGCCATCTTCATACCCCAGGAAAGGCGCATCAGGGCTGGATCTGTTAGCGTCTCATCAGCACGTGCACATCTATAGGTATCACACAACTGTGTGTACGGCCCTCATCATATGTCTGTCTCACACCTACTCACCCCAGGACAGACGCATCAGGGCTGGATCAGTGAGCATCTCATCATCTCATTAGCACGTGCACATCTGTGGGTATCACACAGCTCTGTGTACGGCCTCATGATCTGTCTGTCTCACACCTACTCACCCCAGGACAGGCGCATCAGTGAGCGTCTCATCAGCACATGCACATCTGTGGATATCACACAGCTCTGTGTACGGCCTCATCATATGTCTGTCTCACACCTACTCACCCCAGGACAGACGCATCAGGGCTGGATCAGTGAGCGTCTCATCAGCACGTGCACATCTGTAGGTATCACACAGATCTGTGTACAGCCTCATGATCTGTCTGTCTCACACCTACTCACCCCAGGACAGGCGCATCAGGGCTGGATCAGTGAGTGTCTCATCAGCACGTGCACATCTGTAGGTATCACACAGATCTGTGTACGGCCTCATCATATGCCTGTCTCACACCTACTCACCTCAGGACAGGCGCATCAGGGCTGGATCAGTGAGCGTCTCATCAGCACGTGCACATCTGTAGGTATCACACAGATCTGTGTATGGCCCTCATCATATGTCTGTCTCACACCTACTCACCCCAGGACAGGCGCATCAGGGCTGGATCTGTTAGCGTCTCATCAGCACGTGCACATCTGTGGGTATCACACAGCTCTGTATACGGCCTCATCATATGTCTGTCTCACACCTACTCACCCCAGGACAGGTGCATCAGGGATGGATCTGTGAGCGTCTCATCAGCACGTGCACATCTGTAGGTATCACACATCTCTGTGTATGACCCTCATTATTTGTCTGCTTTACACCTACTCACCCCAGGACAGGTGAATCAGGGATGGATCTGTGAGCGTCTCATCAGCACGTGCACATCTGTAGGTATCACACAGCTCTCTGTATGGCCCTCATTATTTGTCTGCTTTACACCTACTCACCCCAGGACAGGAGAATCAGGGCTGAATCTGTGAGCGTCTCATCAGCACGTGCACATCTGTAGGTATCACACAGCTCTGTGTACGGCCCTCATCATATGCCTGTCTCACACCTACTCACCCCAGGATAGGAGCATCAGGGCTGGATCTGTGAGCGTCTCATCAGCACGTGCACATCTGTAGGTATCACACAGCTCTGTGTACGGCCCTCATCATATGCCTGTCTCACACCTACTCACCCCAGGACAGGCGCATCAGGGCTGGATCAGTGAGCGTCTCATCAGCACGTGCACATCTGTAGGTATCACACATCTCTGTGTACGACCCTCATTATTTGTCTGCTTTACACCTACTCAACCCAGGACAGGTGCATCAGGGCTGGATCTGTGAGCGTCTCATCAGCACGTGCACATCTGTAGGTATCACACATCTCTGTGTACGGCCCTCATTATTTGTCTGCTTTACACCTACTCACCCCAGGACAGGTGCATCAGGGCTGGATCTGTGAGCGTCTCATTAGCACGTGCACATCTGTAGGTATCACACATCTCTGTGTACGACCCTCATTATTTGTCTGCTTTACACCTACTCACCCCAGGACAGGCGCATCAGGGCTGGATCTGTGAGCGTCTCATTAGCACGTGCACATCTGTAGGTATCACACATCTCTGTGTACGACCCTCATTATTTGTCTGCTTTACACCTACTTGGTTAACTCAGGAGACTCTTTTTTTTGTCTTGTACAACAACTCCAGTCGCTGCTTTTTGTCTCTTTTGATTTCCTAGCACATTAGCGCTTTTTCATTATCTCTTCTCATCTGAGCAGTCCCAGATTTAAAAGGCCGTTTCTTACCTTGTGCTTTATCACTGACTATTGATTCTTCTTCCTGATGCAGAGAAATTGGAATTTAAGCTTCAGATACCATTGTGTTTTTAACGAAACTAAATCACTTTCTTCAGGAAAAGCAGTGACTGTCCTTAGACTGATGTGGGCTTCATCTTGTAATATACGGATACATCTCTGTCCTGTATCAGAAATATAGCGGCTAGATGAAATGCATTTCTTAATCATACCAGATGCCAGATCTATGGCGGGATAAGGGTTTATACATTGATGTTAATTGCACCCCAACACTCAAAGTCGCTAGCAGCCCTGTATTTGTAAGATAGCAGCTTATTAACAAGCCCAAGTATAGGTAAAATGGCTGACTTATCACCTGCCAAGTAATGTATGTAAACTGAGTCTGCGTACCTGTGTATGCACCAGTTAATAATATTAAGGCCATGTCAGCCTGAATAGCTCATTTATTTATTGTTTATAAATGGAAAGAAAAACAAGTGAAGCAGCTATGGGCTAGATTACAAGTGGTGCGCTAACGTTAGAGCGCACGAGATTGAAATATCATGCCCGTGCAAACATATGCTCATATTGCAAGATGAATGTAAGCATAGCCGTGCGAGCGCAAACTACATTTTCACTCTTCGGGTTAATGTGACTGAAGACCACGCGTAAAGGGTTAAATAAAAAAGTTGTACCAAACAAAAGATAAATAAACAGTTACACTCATATATACACTAGCTGATATAAATATTACAGTTGTTTCAGAGGTAAATGGTACATAGTAGAGTATTTGAATAGAATGGGCTATAATGCATATACATATATATGTACATACTATATATATGTGCATGTCTAAATATGTGTATATGTATACCTATCTGTATATACCTATAGATAGATAGATAGACAGATAGATAGATAGATAGATAGATAGATAGATAGATATAGATAGATAGATAGATAGATATGTGTGTGTATATACCAATAGATAGATAGATAGATAGATAGATAGATATGTGTGTAATATTTGCATATATATGTCCCAACCAATCACATACCAGTATTTATATTGTTTAATGACCTTTACCTTATCTAGATTCAGTTGGCAGTTGGATTTCTTCATCTGCTCTGCAAGCCACAGTTTGTTCTCACCTCTGATGTTTTGAATAAACCAGCAGTTGTTTTACCCTGCAACTGGTATCAGAGCTTTATTGGTACCTACGCTTCAGCAGCACGATAACGAAACATTACAATAGGTATATATTTTACAAAAACACTAGATGTATATAGAAGAGAAATATCTATTTAAAAATAAAAATAACATTTTCTTCTATGTGAAGATATTGATCACTAACTTTGGTGCTTGCTGCATTTAGTTTCCCTGAAGTATAGAGTTAAGAGAACTAAGGGCTAGATTACAAGTTTTGAGTTATGGTGCGGTATATCGCTGAAAAATTGGCCATTGTGCGTGGAATGGCAGGTAGCGCATATTACAAGTTGCGGCGATATAGCTATACCGCAAGCATTTTAGCCTGTAACGCAATGTCCATTCCACAATCAAAAAATGACATTTGAGTGCGGGATTTTCCATAACGACGTATTACAGGTTGTGCGGCCCGGCTAAAATGCTTGCGTTACAGCCTATACTGTCACAATCCATTCCTTGATCTGAGACCAGTAGTTATGGATTTTGCAAATAAAATGTTTCACAAAACTCATAACTAAAATGTTACAAAGTACACTAACACCAATAAACTACCTATTAACCCCTAAACTGCCACACTCCCACATCACAAAAACTTTATTAAACTTATTAACACCTAATCCGCTGCCCACCCACATTGTGACTATTAAATAAACCTATTTACCCCTAATCCTCAGCCCACACTCATCGCCAACACTATATAAACCTATTAACCCCTAAAACGCCAGCCCCCCACATCGCCAACACTATAATAAAGTATCAACCCCTAAAACTCCAGCCCCCCACATCGCAATTAATAAACTAAATCTATTAACCCCTAAACCACCAGCCCCCCACATCGTAACTTATAAAATAAACCTATTAACCCCTAAACCGCCTGCCCCCCACATCGCAAACATTTTTTATCAAACTATTAACCCCTAAACCTAACACCCCCCTAACTTTAAATTAAAAGTTACAATATAACTATATTAAAATTGTCAGGGTTTTTTCCCTGTTTTGTTTGCCATGTGCCATTTTACTCACCTCTCTTGCTGACTCTGGTGCATACTGTGTGATGCTGCTCATTTCCCGCACTTCCTTTTAAGGCCAGACTGGTGTACATCATCCGTGTGAGACAGGATGCAGTCTCAGAATTGTGATGTAATCACTTATTATTTAAAGGGCCTATGTTCAGTATGCTTTGCCCTTGCATTGTCTCAGACCTGTTTGTGAGAGCTCCTGTGTATTACCTGGCTGTCTGACGTCCCTCCTGGTTCCTAATCCCTGGCTTGTTCCTGACTCTGCTGTTCTCCTTGTTCCTGATTCCAGCTCGTCTGACTACTCGCTTTGGCTCCTGACTCAGCTCGTCTGACTACCAACTCTGGTTTTGATTCCTGGCTTGTTATTTGACTTGTGGACTTTTTATTATTTTTTGCTATTAATAAAGGTGTGATTATTTTTGCACTTCTCGTCTCAGTCTGATTCCTGGCATCCTGACAACAACAAAAAAACTTACCTGTGAAATAAAAGAAAACTAAGATTAAACTATAAATTAACTTAACATAACTATTTTAATAAAAAAATTACAAATTTAAATAAAACTAATACTACGAAACAAATAAAAAAATCTAACATTACAAAAAAAAAACGCTAAAATTACAAAAAAAAATAAAATGAAATTATCAAAAATAATAAAAATTAAACCTAATCTAATAGCCCTATAAAAACAAAAAAGCCCCCCAAAATAAAAACACCCCCTAACCTAACAATAAACTACCAATAGCCCTTAAAAGGGTCTTTTGTAGGGCATTGCCCTAAGTTATACAGCTCTTTTACCTAAAAAACTTACAAAGTCCCCCCTAAAAATAACTCCCCCACCCAACCAACCACCCAAAATAAAAAACCTAAGTCTAAAAAAATCCTAAACTATCCATTGCCCCTAAAGGGGCATTTGTATGGGCATTGCCCTTAAAAGAGCTTTCAGCTCTTTTACTGGCCATCAAAACCCTAATCTAAAAGAAAAAACACCCCAAAAAAAAAAAAAAAAAAAAAAAAATAACACTAACCCCAGGAAATCTACTCACGGTTCCTGAAGTCCAGATATCCATCTTCATCCAGGCAGCGAGATGTCTTCATCCAGGCGGCGATCCATCTTGATCCATCATGGGGGCATCTTCTTTCTTCATCCCGGTGTCGAGAAACTGTGAAGGCGCGGAGCATCATTGCCGGTGGCGCGGACATCCAGCATGGAGGATCCTCTTAATACGGTCACTACCGTACACTGAAGCTTAAATGCAAGGTACCCGTTTAAATATGGGGTACCTTGCATTCCAATTGGTTGACATTTTCAAGTCAGCCAATAGGATGAGAGCAAATATGCTACGTGCCTCCACAGCACCACACCTCCACAGCTCCGCGACACCGGGATGAAGAAAGAAGACACCCCCGTGATGGATCAAGATGTCCCGTCTGGATCAAGACTTGGATGAAGATGGATGTCCAGACTTCAGGAACCGTGAATAGATTTTCTGGGGTTAGTGTTAGGTTTGTTTGTTTTTTTTTGTTTTTTTTTAGTTTAGGGCTTTGATGTGCAGTAAAAGGGCTCAATGCCCTTTTAAGGTCAGTAAAAGAGCTGAATCCCCTTTTTTAGGGCAATGCCCATACAAATGCCCCTTTAGAGGCAATGGTTAGCTTAGGTGTTATTTAGACTTATGGTTTTTTTTTTATTTAATTATAATTTATATTGTAGCTATATTAGGATTTATTTTACAGGTAAGTATTTAGCTTTAAATAGGAATAATTTATTTAATAAGAGTTAATTAATTTCGTTAGATTTAAATTATATTTAATTTAGGGGGGTGTTAGTGTTAGGGTTAGACTTAGCTTTAGGGGTTAATACATTTATTAGAATAGCGGCGAGATTAGGTCGGCAGATTAGGGGTTAATAATTGAAGTTAGGTGTCGGCGATGTTAGGGAGGGCAGATTAGGGGTTAATACTATTTATTATAGGGTTAGTGAGGTGGATTAGGGGTTAATAACTTTATTATAGTAGCGGTGCGGTCCGCTCGGCAGATTAGGAGTTAATAAGTGTAGGCAGGTGGAGGCGACGTTGAGGGGGGCAGATTAAGGGTTAATAAATATAATATAGGGGTCGGCGGTGTTAGGGGCAGCAGATTAGGGGTACATAGCTATAATGTAGGTTGTGGCGTTGTCCGGAGCGGCAGATTAGGGGTTAATAGTATAATGCAAGGTGGCGGCTCTTTGCGGTCGGCAGATTAGGGGTTAATTATTGTAGGTAGCTGGCGACGACGTTGTGGGGGGCAGGTTAGGGGTTAATAAATATAATATTGGGGTCGGCGGTGTTAGGGGCAGCAGATTAGGGGTACATAAGTATAACGTAGGTGGCGGTCGGCAGATTAGGGGTTAAAAAAATTTAATAGAGTGTCGGCGATGTGGGGGGACCTCGGTTTAGGGGTACATAGGTAGTTTATGGGTGTTAGTGTACTTTAGAGCACAGTAGTTAAGAGCTTTATGAACCGGCGTTAGCCCAGAAAGCTCTTAACTACTGACTTTTTTCTGCGGCTGGAGTTTTGTCGTTAGATTTCTAACGCTCACTTCAGACACGACTCTAAATACCGGAGTTAGAAAGATCCCATTGAAAAGATAGGATACGCAAATGACGTAAGGGGATCTGCGGTATGGAAAAGTCACGGCTGAAAAGTGAGCGTTAGACCCTTTTTTGAATTACTCCAAATACCGGCGGTAGCCTAAAACCAGCGTTAGGAGCCTCTAACGCTGGTTTTCACGGCTACCGCCAAACTCCAAATCTAGGCCTAAGATTTTTAAATTAAACCTTTTAGTAAGAATGTGTGAGAATATCATTCAGTGTACAGCTTGCCACATGTTTGCATCACTGGAGCAGCCATTTCAAGGATCATATGTCTGTGGCAAGTGTAAGCATATTTGTGACTATTTATCAAATGTCTGTCCGACATGATCCGATCAGCGAATCATATCTCACAGACATCGGTGAATGCGGACATCAATACACTCTCTGCATTCAGCATTGCACCAGCAGTTCTTGTGAACTGCTGGTGCAACGCTGCCCCCTGCAGATTCGTGGCCAATCGGCCGATAGCAGGGGATGTCAATCAACCCATTCGTATTCGATCGGGTTGATTTCACGCGATCTCTGCCGGACAGGTTATGGAGCATCGGTCATTAGACCTCTGCTTCATAACTGGTGTTTCTGGCGAGTCTGAAGGCTCACCACAAACATGGCCCTTCAAGCTCCATACGGAGCTTGATAAATGGGCCCCATTGTCTCTTTAGCAGCTCATATCAGAAGCGTGATATTCAGACACTTGAAAGGAAAATTATATGACTGAGCAAGTTGTTCATGATACCAGAAGTGGGAAAGCAGGAGATTCAGATGGGGAAATAGCTGGGTCACAGATAGAAGGGGAAGCAAAAGTAAGCAGAAGGTACAGGCCAATTCTGAGCTCGTACACCCCAACAGATTTGCCAGATTGAGTGAATATGTTGGGGATATCAGTGTAGGAGTGGTAATGTATAGTGAACAGTCATTCAGTCATGGATGAGGAGCATACTATAGTGAGCAGTCCTTCTGTCATGGAAAAGGAGCATACTATAGTGAGCAGTCCTTCAGTCATGGAAGCAGGGCACACTATAGTGAGCAGTCCTTCAGTCATGGATGAGGAGCATACTATAGTAAGCAGTCCTTCTGTCATGGATGAGGAGCATACTATAGTAAGCAGTCCTTCTGTCATGGATGAGGAGCATACTATAGTAAGCAGTCCTTCAGTCATGGAAGCGGGGCAAACTATAGTGAGCAGTCCTTCTGTCATGGAAGAGGAGCATACTATAGTGAGCAGTCCTTCTGTCATGGAAGCAGGGCATACTATAGTGAGTAGTCCTTCAGTTATGGAAGCAGGGCAAACTATAGTGAGCAGTCCTTCTGTCATGGAAGAGGAGCATACTATAGTGAGCAGTCCTTCTGTCATGGAAGAGGAGCATACTATAGTGAGCAGTCCTTCTGTCATGGAAGAGGAGCATACTATAGTGAGCAGTCCTTCTGTCATGGAAGCGGGGCATACTATAGTGAACAGTCCTTCAGTCATTGAAGAGGAGCATACTATTGTGAACAGTCCTTCAGTCATGAAAGAGGAGCATACTCTAGTGAACAGTCCTTCAGTCATGGAAGAGAAGCATACTATAGTGAGCAGTCCTTCAGTCATAGAAGAGGGGCATAATATAGTGAGCAGTCCTTCAGTCATGGAAGAGGGGCATACTATATTGAGCAGTCCTTCAGTCATGGAAGAGGGGCATACTATTGTGAACAATCCTTCAGTCATGGAAGAAAGGCATACTATATTGAACAATCCTTCAGTCATGGAAGAAAGGCATACTATATTGAACAATCCTTCAGTCATGGAAGAGGGGCATACTATAGTAAGCAGTCCTTCTGTCATGGAAGTGGGGCATACTATAGTGAGTAGTCCTTCAGTCATGGAAGAGGGGCATACTATATTGAGCAGTCCTTCAGTCATGGAAGAGGGGCATACTATAGTGAGCAGTCCTTCAGTCATGGAAGAGGGGCATACTATAGTGAGCAGTCCTTCAGTCATGGAAGAGGGGCATACTATTGTGAGCAGTCCTTCAGTCATGGAAGAGGGGCATACTATATTGAGCAGTCCTTCAGTCATGGAAGAGGGGCATACTATAGTGAGCAGTCCTTCTGTCATGGAAGCGGGGCATACTATATTGAACAATCCTTCAGTCATGGAAGAGGGGCATACTATATTGAGCAGTCCTTCAGTCATGGAAGAGGGGCATACTATATTGAGCAGTCCTTCAGTCATGGAAGAGGGGCATACTATATTGAGCAGTCCTTCAGTCATGGAAGAGGGGCATACTATAGAGAGCAGTCCTTCAGTCATGGAAGAGGGGCATACTATATTGAGCAGTCCTTCAGTCATGGAAGAGGGGCATACTATAGTGAGCAGTCCTTCAGTCATGGAAGAGGGGCATACTATATTGAGCAGTCCTTCAGTCATGGAAGAGGGGCATACTCTAGTGAACATTCCTTCAGTCAAGGAAGAGGGGCATACTATTGTGAGCAGTCCTTCAGTTATGGAAGAGGGGCATACTATTGTGAGCAGTCCTTCAGTTATGGAAGAGGGACATAATATTGTGAGCAGTCCTTCAGTCATGGAAGAGGGGCATACTATTGTGAGCAGTCCTTCAGTCATGGAAGAGGGGCATACTATTGTGAGCAGTCCTTCAGTCATGGAAGAGGGGCATACTATAGTGAACATTCCTTCAGTCATGGAAGAGGGGCATACAAGTCTGGGCCTGAGGAAGATGTTGGTTGTACAAGATTATGTTATTAGGGAGGTTGATAGGGTAATTTGTCATCCAGATCCTTTAAAGGGACATGAAACCCAAATTTTTTTCTTTCATGATTTAGATAGAGCATGCAATTTTAAACAACTTTCTAATTTACTTCTATTATCAAATTTGCTTCATTCTCTTGACATCCTTTGCTGGAAAGCATATCTAGATAGGCTCAGTAGCTCCTGATTGGTGGATGCACATAGATGCCTCGTGTGATTGGTGTTACGGTTGCCTCCAGGCTGGCTGGAAGTTGGACCGTAGAAAAGGATGCTCCTAGCGCTCACCAAAGGAGCAGCAGCACCGTAGTCACTCTAACTGCTGCGTAGCCACCATAAGTAACGCAGACTCCACGAACCACCGCTGCTGGGCTGGTATCTCGCCGTCTACTCTGCGCCCTGGACCTACGACCAGGCTCCAGTAGGTGAACCTCTTCCTTCTGTAGCAATCCCCGTAGCTAAGGGAGTATGAAAAGCATAGCAATCCCTGTAGTGATTATAGCTGAAGCTGTCCCCTACAAACATGAGTCAAAGCTGCAAGTTAGAGGGTCAACATAGGTCTGATGTGCTGGACACACAGCCTGCTTTTTATTGAGGTTACATGCAAACAGGACACTCTCAGGGGGAGGCATAAAATCCCCCATCACACATTTGATATTAGATAGAGAGACACTCCCTTTGACAGGCCAGAACATTTACTTCAGCAGATAACATTACACACAATAAAACAATGCAGTCCACCTTATCAATACTAGTCTGATTAGACAATGGGAAAGTTGATTAGAGGCTACTAAAGATTTCAGACAAACATCATCCTTGTTTGTTGTTTATTCTGGTAAAAGGAGAGGTCAAAAGGCGACTTCTACCTCTCTTTCCTTTTGGCTTAAAAGCATTATCCGTTTGGCTTATGAGACTGCCGGACGGCAGCCTCCTGAAAGAATCACAGCTCACTCCACTAGGGCTGTGGCTTCCACATGGGCCTTCAAGAACGAGGCTTCTGTTGACCAGATATGTAAGGCAGCGACTTGGTCTTCTCTGCACACTTTTGCCAAATTTTACAAATTTGATACTTTTGCTTCTTCGGAGGCTATTTTTGGGAGAAAGGTTTTGCAAGCTGTGGTGCCTTCCGTTTAGGTGACCTGATTTGCTCCCTCCCTTCATCCGTGTCCTAAAGCTTTGGTATTGGTTCCCACAAGTAAGGATGACGCCGTGGACCGGACACACCAATGTTGGAGAAAACAGAATTTATGCTTACCTGATAAATTACTTTCTCCAACGGTGTGTCTGGTCCACGGCCCGCTCTGGTTTTTTTAATCAGGTCTGATGAATTATTTTCTCTAACTACAGTCACCACGGTATCATATGATTTCTCCTATATATATTTCCTCCTGTCCTTCGGTCGAATGACTGGGGTGGGCGGAGCCTAGGAGGGATCATGTGACCAGCTTTGCTGGGACTCTTTGCCATTTCCTGTTGGGGAAGAGAATATCCCACAAGTAAGGATGACGCCGTGGACCGGACACACCGTTGGAGAAAGTAATTTATCAGGTAAGCATAAATTCTGTTATTTATGTGTTATTATGTGTATATACATATATATTTATGTGTTACTATGTGTAT
This sequence comes from Bombina bombina, assembly GCF_027579735.1. Classification (NCBI taxonomy): domain Eukaryota; kingdom Metazoa; phylum Chordata; class Amphibia; order Anura; family Bombinatoridae; genus Bombina; species Bombina bombina. The sequence goes on along the minus strand of NC_069504.1, from coordinate 21,035,077 downwards.
ATACATATATATTTATGTGTTACTGTGTGTATATACATATATATTTATGTGTTAATATGTGTATATACATATATATTTATGTGTTATTATGTGTATATACATATATATCTATGTATGTGTTACTATGTGTATATTCATATATATTTATGTGTTACTATGTGTATATACATATATATTTATGTGTTATTATGTATATATACATATATATTTATGTGTTACTATGTGTATATACATATATATTTATGTGTTATTATGTGTATATACATATATATTTATGTGTTACTATGTGTATATACATATATATTTATGTGTTATTATGTGTATATACATATATATTTATGTGTTAGTATGTGTATATACATATATATTTATATGTTACTATGTGTATATACATATATATTTATGTGTTACTATGTGTATATGCATATATATTTATGTGTTACTTTGTGTATATACATATATATTTATGTGTTATTATGTGTATATACATATATATTTATGTGTTAGTATGTGTATATACATATATATTTATATGTTACTATGTGTATATACATATATATTTATGTGTTATTATGTGTATATACATATATATTTATGTGTTACTGTGTGTATACATATATATTTATGTGTTACTATGTGTATATACATATATATTTATGTGTTAGTATGTGTATATGCATATATATTTATGTGTTACTTTGTGTATATACATATATATTTATGTGTTAATATGTGTATATACATTAGTGATGTTGCGAACCTTAAAATTTCGGTTCGCGAATGGCGGACTTGAACTTCTGCGACTGTTCGCGAACCGGCGAACCTCGCGAACCGCGCGAACCGCCATTGACTTCAATAGGCAGGCGAACTTTAAAACCCACAAGGACTCTTTATGGCCATAATAGTGATGGTAAAGTTGTTTCAAGGGGACTAACACCTGGACTGTGGCATGCCGGAGGGGGATCCATGTCAAAACTACCAAGGAAAATTACATAGTTGATGCAGAGTCTGGTTTTAACCCATAAAGGGCCTTAATCACCTAACATTCCTAAGCACAATTGGGCAGAAAGAAGCTACTACCAGGTGGCAACCGGGCCATAGAACAAGCTATTGATGCTGCTGTTCGTTCCTGGCAGACTGCTTCTCATTCTGTTTTGCATATGTAAATATGACCCTGGGGATAGTCTCCCTATGGGTGATGGGGGAAACCAGACGTGGACTCCTTGCCCAATGTGCTTAGAGGGATATGGCTGCACCTCACTGACGAGGCCCAAAGGAGGCCGAAACGATCGTCTGGGGTTGTCATGTTCCTTGTTCAGAGGAGAATTGCCTGGTATTTCGGGGCTGGACTGACCATGTCGGCGGGATCAGACTGATATACTACAGGAAAGTTTTCCTCTGTGAAAAGCACAATTGGGCAGAAAGAAGCTACTACCAGGTGGCAACCGGGCCATAGAACAAGCTATTGATGCTGCTGTTCGTTCCTGGCAGACTGCTTCTCATTCTGTTTTGCATATGTAAATATGACCCTGGGGATAGTCTCCCTATGGGTGATGGGGGAAACCAGACGTGGACTCCTTGCCCAATGTGCTTAGAGGGATATGGCTGCACCTCACTGACGAGGCCCAAAGGAGGCCGAAACGATCGTCTGGGGTTGTCATGTTCCTTGTTCAGAAGAGAATTGCCTGGTATTTCGGGGCTGGACTGACCATGTCGGCGGGATCAGACTGATATACTACAGGAAAGTTTTCCTCTGTGAAAAGCACAATTGGGCAGAAAGAAGCTACTACCAGGTGGCAAACGGGCCATAGAACAAGCTATTGATGCTGCTGTTCGTTCCTGGCAGACTGCTTCTCATTCTGTTTTGCATATGTAAATATGACCCTGGGGATAGTCTCCCTATGGGTGATGGGGAAACCAGACGTGGACTCCTTGCCCAATGTGCTTAGAGGGATATGGCTGCACCTCACTGACGAGGCCCAAAGGAGGCCGAAACGATCGTCTGGGGTTGTCATGTTCCTTGTTCAGAAGAGAATTGCCTGGTATTTCGGGGCTGGACTGACCATGTCGGCGGGATCAGACTGATATACTACAGGAAAGTTTTCCTCTGTGAAAAGCACAATTGGGCAGAAAGAAGCTACTACCAGGTGGCAACCGGGCCATAGAACAAGCTATTGATGCTGCTGTTCGTTCCTGGCAGACTGCTTCTCATTCTGTTTTGCATATGTAAATATGACCCTGGGGATAGTCTCCCTATTGGTGATGGGGGAAACCAGACGTGGACTCCTTGCCCAATGTTCTTAGAGGGATATGGCTGCACCTCACTGACGAGGCCCAAAGGAGGCCGAAACGATCGTCTGGGGTTGTTATGTTCCTTGTTCAGAGGAGAATTGCCTGGTATTTCGGGGCTGGACTGACCATGTCGGCGGGATCAGACTGATATACTACAGGAAAGTTTTCCTCTATGAAAAGCACAATTGGGCAGAAAGAAGCTACTACCAGGTGGCAACCGGGCCATAGAACAAGCTATTGATGCTGCTGTTCGTTCCTGGCAGACTGCTTCTCATTCTGTTTTGCATATGTAAATATGACCCTGGGGATAGTCTCCCTATGGGTGATGGGGGAAACCAGACGTGGACTCCTTGCCCAATGTGCTTAGAGGGATATGGCTGCACCTCACTGATGAGGCCCAAAGGAGGCCGAAACGATCGTCTGGGGTTGTCATGTTCCTTGTTCAGAGGAGAATTGCCTGGTATTTTGGGGCTGGACTGAACATGTCGGCGGGATCAGACTGATATACTACAGGAAAGTTTTCCTCTGTGAAAAGCACAATTGGGCAGAAAGAAGCTACTACCAGGCGGCAACCGGGCCATAGAACAAGCTATTGATGCTGCTGTTCGTTCCTGGCAGACTGCTTCTCATTCTGTTTTGCATATGTAAATATAACCCTGGGGATAGTCTCCCTATGGGTGATGGGGGAAACCAGACGTGGACTCCTTGCCCAATGTGCTTAGAGGGATATGGCTGCACCTCACTGACGAGGCCCAAAGGAGGCCGAAACGATCGTCTGGGGTTGTCATGTTCCTTGTTCAGAGGAGAATTGCCTGGTATTTCGGGGCTGGACTGAACATGTCGGCGGGATCAGACTGATATACTACAGGAAAGTTTTCCTCTGTGAAAAGCACAATTGGGCAGAAAGAAGCTACTACCAGGTGGCAACCGGGCCATAGAACAAGCTATTGATGCTGCTGTTCGTTCCTGGCAGACTGCTTCTCATTCTGTTTTGCATATGTAAATATGACCCTGGGGATAGTCTCCCTATGGGTGATGGGGGAAACCAGACGTGGACTCCTTGCCCAATGTGCTTAGAGGGATATGGTTGCACCTCACTGACGAGGCCCAAAGGAGACCGAAACGATCGTCTGGGGTTGTCATGTTCCTTGTTCAGAGGTGAATTGCCTGGTATTTCGGGGCTGGACTGACCATGTCGGCGGGATCAGACTGATATACTACAGGAAAGTTTTCCTCTGTGAAAAGCACAATTGGGCAGAAAGAAGCTACTACCAGGTGGCAACTGGGCCATAGAACAAGCTATTGATGCTGCTGTTCGTTCCTGGCAGACTGCTTCTCATTCTGTTTTGCATATGTAAATATGACCCTTTGGATAGTCTCCCTATGGGTGATGGGGGAAACCAGACGTGGACTCCTTGCCCAATGTGCTTAGAGGGATATGGCTGCACCTCACTGACGAGGCCCAAAGGAGGCGAAACGATCGTCTGGGGTTGTCATGTTCCTTGTTCAGAGGAGAATTGCCTGGTATTTTGGGGCTGGACTGACCATGTCGGCGGGATCAGACTGATATACTACAGGAAAGTTTTCCTCTGTGAAAAGCACAATTGGGCAGAAAGAATTTACTACCAGGTGGCAACCGGGCCATAGAACAAGCTATTGATGCTGCTGTTCGTTCCTGGCAGACTGCTTCTCATTCTGTTTTGCATATGTAAATATGACCCTGGGGATAGTCTCCCTATGGGTGATGGGGGAAACCAGACGTGGACTCCTTGCCCAATGCTGTTCGTTCCTGGCAGACTGCTTCTCATTCTGTTTTGCATGTGTATATACATATATATTTATGTGCTATTATGTGTATATACATATATATTTATGTGTTACTATGTGTATATACATATATATTTATGTGTTATTATGTGTGTATACATATATATTTATGTGTTATTATGTGTATATACATATATATTTATGTGTTATTATGTGTATATACATTTATATTTATGTGTTACTATGTGTATATACATATATATTTATGTGTTATTATGTGTATATACATATATATTTATGTGTTACTGTGTGTATACATATATATTTATGTGTTACTATGTGTATATACATATATATTTATGTGTTAGTATGTGTATATGCATATATATTTATGTGTTACTTTGTGTATATACATATATATTTATGTGTTAATATGTGTATATACATTAGTGATGTTGCGAACCTTAAAATTTCGGTTCGCGAATGGCGGACTTGAACTTCCGCGACTGTTCGCGAACCGGCGAACCTCGCGAACCGCGCGAACCGCCATTGACTTCAATAGGCAGGCGAACTTTAAAACCCACAAGGACTCTTTATGGCCATAATAGTGATGGTAAAGTTGTTTCAAGGGGACTAACACCTGGACTGTGGCATGCCGGAGGGGGATCCATGTCAAAACTACCAAGGAAAATTACATAGTTGATGCAGAGTCTGGTTTTAACCCATAAAGGGCCTTAATCACCTAACATTCCTAATTTTTTTTTTTAATAACGTGCTTTAAAACATCAGGTATGATGTTGTATCGGTCAGGTAGTGTAAGGGTTACGCCCGCTTCACAGTTACAGACCAAACTCCCTGTGTAACGCACCGCAAACAACTGCAAACAGTCCATTTGCACAACCACGAGATAGATAGATTTGATAGATAGATACATAGATTACATAGATCAATAGATGCAATATACATATGATAGATACAAATTACATAGATCAATAGATGCAATATACATTTGATAGATACGAATTACATAGATCAATTGATGCAATATACATTTGATAGATACGAATTACATAGATCAAAAGATGCAATATACATTTGATAGATACGAATTACATAGATCAATAGATGCAATTTATATTTGATAGATACGATTGATAGTTAGATAGATTTGATTGATAAATAGATAGATTTGATAGATATATGATTTCCCTGACAGAGTATAACAATAAGACATGCGGTCTGGGACCCGTGGTGTGTTAAGTAGTATTATTCTTAGCAGTTTACTACCTGTTACTCCCCCTATCAGGGGAGGTCTATATGGCCTGCATTTTTGGAACAGGGAGATGGAAGAAGATGATTGGTCTGTCCTCCTACTTCAAATTTGGCCTAAACACAAGTGGCTGTCTCAAATCAGTCCGGCCACGAGATAGATAGATTTGATAGATAGATATACATAGATTGATAGTTAGATAGAATCGATAAAAGATAAATAGATTGATTTGATAGATATATAATTACCCTGACAAAGTATAATAATAAAACATGCGGTCTGGGACCCAGTACTATTCTTAGCACTTTAATCCCTTTTACTTCCCCTATCGGGGGAGGTCTATATGGCCTGCATGATTACCCTGACAAAGTATAACAACAAAACATGTGGTTTGGGACCCATGGTAACTAGGTTGTGTTAAGTAGTACTATTCTTAGCACTTTAATCCCTGTAACTCCCCCTATCGGGGGAGGTCTATATGGCCTGCAGGATTACCCTAACAAAATATAACAACAAGACATGTGGTCTGGGACACATGGTAACTAGGTTGTGTTTATATTAGTACTATTCTTAGCACTTTAATCATGTTACTCCCCCTATCTGGGTAGGTCTATATGGCCTGCATGATTACCCTGACAAAGTATAACAACAAGACCTGCGGTCTGGGACCCATGGTAAGTAGGTTGTGTTAAGTAGTACTATTCTTAGCACTTTAATCCCTTTTACTCCCCCTATCGGGTGAGGTCTATATGGCCTGCATGATTACCTTGACAAGGTATAACAACAAAACATGTGGTCTGGGACCCATGGTAACTAGGTTGTGTTAAGTAGTACTATTCTTAGCACTTTAATCCCTGTAACTCCCTCTATTGGGGGAGGTCTATATGGCCTGCATGATTACCCTGACGAAGTATAACAACAAGATATGTGGTCTGGGACCCATGGTAATTAGGTTGTGTTTAGTAGTACTATTCTTAGCACTTTAATCCCTGTAACTCCCCCTATCGGGGGAGGTCTATATGGCCTGCATGATAACCCTGACAAAGTATAACAACAAAACATGTGGTCTGGGACCCATGGTAACTAGGTTGTGTTAAGTAGTACTGTTCTTAGCAGTTTAATACCTGTTACTCCCCATATCGGGGGAGGTCTATATGGCCTGCATGATTACCCTGACAAAGTATAACAACAAGACATGCGGTCTGGGACCCATGGTAACTAGGTTGTGTTAAGTAGTACTGTTCTTAGCACTTTAATACCTGTTAGTCCCGATATCGGGGGAGGTCTATATGGCCTGCATGATTACCCTGAGAAAGTATAAATATAAAACATGTGGTCTGGGACCCATGGTAATTAGGTTGTGTTTAGTAGTACTGTTCTTAGCACTTTAATACCTGTTAGTCCCGATATCGGGGGAGGTCTATATGGCCTGCATGATTACCCTGACAAAGTATAATAATAAAACATGCGGTCTGGGACCCATGGTAATTAGGTTGTGTTTAGTAGTACTATTCTTAGCACTTTAATCCCTTTTACTCCCCCTATCGGGGGAGGTCGATATGGCCTGCCTGATTAACCTGACAAAATATAACGATAAGACATGCGGTCTGGTACCCATGGTAACTAGGTTGTGTTAAGTAGTACTATTCTTAGCACTTTAATACCTGTTAGTCCCGATATAGGGTGTGGTCTATATGGCCTGCATGATTACCCTGACAAAGTATAATAATAAAACATGCGGTCTGGGACCCATGGTAATTAGGTTGTGTTTAGTAGTACTATTCTTAGCATTTTAATCCCTTTTACTCCCCCTATCGAGGGAGGTCTATATGGCCTGCATGATTACCCTGACAAAATATAACAACAAGACATGCGGTCTGGTACCCATGGTAACTAGGTTGTGTTAAGTAGTACTATTCTTAGCACTTTAATACGTGTTACTCCACCTATCGGGGGAGGTCTATATGGCCTGCCCGATTACCCTGACAAAATATAACAACAAGACATGCGGTCTGGGAGCCATAGTAAGGTTGTGTTAAGTAGTACTATTCTTAGCACTTTAATCCCTTTTACTACACCTATCGGGGGAGGTCTATATGGCCTGCCTGATTACCCTGACAAAATATAACAATAAGACATGGCGTCTGGGACCCATGGTAACTAGTTTGTGTACTGTAAAGTAGTACTATTCTTAGCACTTTAATCCCTTTTACTCCCCCTATCGGGGGAGGTCTATATGGCCTGCCTGATTACCCTGACAAAATATAACAATAAAAAAATGCGGTCTGGGAGCCATGGTAACTAGGTTGTGTTAAGTAGTACTATTCTTAGCACTTTAATCCCTTTTACTCCCCCTATCGGGGGAGGTCTATATGGCCTGCCCAATTACCCTGACAAAATATAACAACAAGACATGCGGTCTGTGAGCCATGGTAACTAGGTTGTGTTAAGTAGTACTATTCTTAGCACTTTAATCCCTTTTACTCCCCCTATCGGGGGAGGTCTATATGGCCTGCCTGATTACCCTGACAAAATATCACAACAAGACATGCGGTCTGGGAACCATGGTAACTAGGTTTTGTTAAGTAGTACTGTTCTTAGCAGTTTAATACCTGTTACTCCTCCTATCGGGGGAGGTCTATATGGCCTGCATGATTACCCTGACAAAATATAACAACAACACATGAGGTCTGGGAGCCATGGTAACTAGGTTGTGTTAAGTAGTAGTATTCTTAGCACTTTAATCCCTGTTACTCCTCTTATCGGGGGAGGATTATATGGCCTGCATGATTACCCTGACAAAATATAACAACAAGACATGCGGTCTGGGACCCATGGTAACTAGGTTGTGTTAAGTAGTACTATTCTTAGCACTTTAATACGTGTTACTCCCCCTATTGGGGGAGGTCTATATGGCCTGCCCGATTACCCTGACAAAATATAACAACAAGACATGCAGTCTGGGACCCATGGTAAGGTTACTTCCTTTTCCACAATAGAGTACAGATATGGCATCGATTTTAGGAACCCGGACATAATTTTTAGGAACCGGGAGATGGAAAAAGATGCTTGGACACCCAGTACAGGTCGTTCTCCTTCAGCCTTTTTATACGAGGGTCCAGGACCCTCAACAGGCACAACAGCATGAAACACCAAATATGCCATCCTTTTGCACAATAGAGTACAGGTATGGCATCGATTTTAGAAACCCAGAGATAATTTTTAGGTACCGGGAGATGGAAAAAGATGCTTGGACAACCAGTACAGTTCGTTCTCCTTCAGCCTTTTTATACGAGGGTCCCGGACCCTCAACAGAAACAACAGCATGAAACACCACATATGCCATCCTTTTGAACAATCCAGTACAGGTATGGCATCGATTTTAGGAACCCAGAGATAATTTTTAGGAACCGGGAGATGGAAAAAGATGCTTGGACACCCAGTACAGGTCGTTCTCCTTTGGCCTTTTTATACAAGGGTCCAGGACCCTCAACAGAAACAACAGCATGAAACACCACATATGCCATCCTTTTGCACAATAGAGTACAGGTATGGCATCGATTTTAGAAACCCGGAGATAATTTTTAGGAACCAGGAGATGGAAAAAGATGCTTGGACAACCAGTACAGTTTGTTCTCCTTCAGCCTTTTTATACGAGGGTCCCGGACCCTCAACAGAAACCACAGCATGAAACACCACATATGCCATCCTTTTGCACAATAGAGTACAGGTATGGCATCGATTTTAGAAACCCGGAGATAATTTTTAGGAACCGGGAGATGGAAAAAGATGCTTGGACACCCAGTACAGGTCGTTCTCCTTCAGCCTTTTTATACGAAGGTCCAGGACCCTCAACAGGCACAACAGCATGAAACACCACATATGCCATCCTTTTGAACAATCCAGTACAGATATGGCATTGATTTTAGGAACCCGGAGATAATTTTTAGGAACCGGGAAATTTAACAAAAAACATGCTTGGACACTCAGTACAGGTCGTTCTCCTTCAGCCTTTTTATACGATGGTCCACGACCCTCAACAGGCACAACAGCATGAAAATACACATATGCCATCCTTTTGCACAATAGATTACAGATATGGCATTGACTTTAGGAACCCAGAGATAATTTTTAGGAACTGGGAAATTGAACAAAAAACATGCTTGGACACCCAGTACAGGTTGTTCTCCTTCAGCCTTTTTATACGATGGTCCACGACCCTCAACAGGCACAACAGCATGAAACACCACATATGCCATCCTTTTGCACAATAGATTACAGATATGGCATTGATTTTAGGAACCCGGAGATAATTTTTAGGAACCGGGAAATTGAACAAAAAACATGTTTGGACACCCAGTACAGGTCGTTCTCCTTCAGCCTTTTTATACGATGGTCCACGACCCTCAACAGGCACAACAGCATGAAACACCACATATGCCATCCTTTTGCACAATAGATTACAGATATGGCATTGATTTTAGGAACCCGGAGATAATTTTTAGGAACCGGGAAATTGAACAAAAAAACATGCTTGGACACCCAGTACAGGTTGTTCTCCTTCAGCCTTTTTATACGATGGTCCACGACCCTCAACAGGCACAACAGCATGAAACAACACATATGCCATCCTTTTGCACAATAGATTACAGATATGGCATTGATTTTAGGAACCCGGAGATAATTTTTAGGAACCGGGAAATTGAACAAAAAACATGCTTGGACACCCAGTACAGGTCGTTCTCCTTCAGCCTTTTTATACGATGGTCCACGACCCTCAACAGGCACAACAGCATGAAACACAACATATGCCATCCTTTTGCACAATAGATTACAGATATGGCATTGATTTTAGGAACCCGTAGATAATTTCTAGGAACCGGGAAATTGAACAAAAAACATGCTTGGACACCCAGTACAGGTCGTTCTCCTTCAGCCTTTTTATACGATGGTCCACGACCCTATATGGCCTGCATGATTACCCTGACAAAATATAACAACAAGACATGCGGTCTGGGACCCATGGTAACTAGGTTGTGTTAAGTAGTACTATTCTTAGCACTTTAATACGTGTTACTCCCCCTATCGGGGGAGGTCTATATGGCCTGCCCGATTACCCTGACAAAATATAACAACAAGACATGCGGTCTGTGACCCATGGTAAGGTTACTTCCTTTTGCACAGTAGAGTACAGATATGGCATCGATTTTAGGAACCCGGACATAATTTTTAGGAACCGGGAGATGGAAAAAAATGCTTGGACACCCAGCATGAAACACCACATATGCCATCCTTTTGCACAATAGAGTACAGGTATGGCATCGATTTTAGGAACCTGGAGATAATTTTTAGGAACTGGGAAATTGAACAAAAAACATGCTTGGACACCCAGTACAGGTCGTTCTCCTTCAGCCTTTTTATACGATGGTCCATGACCCTCAACAGGCACAACAGCATGAAACACCACATATGCCATCCTTTTGCACAATCGAGTACAGGTCTGTCATTGTTTTTAGGAACCCGGAGATAATTTTTCGGAACCGTGAGATGGAAAAAGATGCTTGGTCGGTCCTCCTACTTCAAATTTGGGGCACTGCGCGTGCAATCTACTGTGCCACCAGATATGAGTGGTGTGTTAATGAGTACTATTCTTAACAGTTTCATCACTGTTATGTGCCTTTTTTTTGGTTTGGGTTTTGTAGCCACAGTGCAGCACCAGAGGCCAGAAAAATTAGGCATGTCCAAATGCCTCAAAAATTAGGTATTGTTTCAGCAGCTGCTGTAGCAGCGGCCAGAAAAATTGATGTTTGTAAAACAGTTAGAAAGTGCCCTAAAACCTTGCGGCTTGAACACTAGTTGTTGGCGGATAAGTCACGCAAGTCATCCGGCATTCAAAGAAAAAATACAGCAGCGTGTGTACCATTTGAAGCCCAAGGCAGCTCATCTCATCATCAGGCCTTTTTTACTCAAATGTATCGCCCAGAGTCAGTCCCTTCGGGATCCATCCCTCATTCATTTTAATACAGGTGAGATAATCAAGACTTTTTTGACCTAGGCGACTTCTCTTCTCAGTGACAAAACCTCCTGCTGCACTGAAGGTCCTTTCTGACAGGACACTTGAAGCGGGGCAGGCCAGAAGTTCGATTGCAAATTGGGTTAGCTCAGGCCACAGGTCAAGCCTGCACACCCAGTAGTCAAGGGGTCCATCGCTCCTCAGAGTGTCGAGATCTGCAGTTAATGCTAGGTAGTCTGCTACCTGTCGGTTGAGTCTTTCTCTGAGGCTGGATCGCGAAAGGCTCTGGCGATGCATAGGAGTTAAAAAGGTCCGCATGTCCTCCATCAACAACACTTCAGGAAAGCGTCCTGTCCTTGCCGCCGTGGTCATGGGAGGAGGAGGAGAATTACTTTCATCTCTTCCCCTGTTAGATTCCCGTTGTGCTGTGACATCACCCTTATACGCTGTGTAAAGCATAGTTTTTAATTTATTTTGGAACTGCTCCATCCTTTCCGACTTGCGGGAATTTGGTAACATTTCAGTCACTTTATGATTATACCGGGGTGTTACGGTTGCCTCCAGGCTGGCTGGAAGTTGGACCGTAGAAAAGGATGCTCCTAGCGCTCACCAAAGAATCATCAGCACCATAGTCACTCTAACTGCTGCGTAGCCACCATAAGTAACGCAGACTCTATGAACCACCGCTGCTGGGCTGGTATCTCGCCGTCTGCTCTGCGCCCTGGACCTACGACCAGGCTCCAGTAGGTGAACCTCTTCCTTCTGTAGCAATCCCCGTAGCTAAGGGAGTATGAAAAGCATAGCAATCCCTGTAGTGATTATAGCTGAAGCTGTCCCCTACAAACATGAGTCAAAGCTGCAAGTTAGAGGGTCAGAAATAGGTCTGATGTGCTGGAGCACACAGCCTCCTTTTTATTGAGGTTACATGCAAACAGGACACTCTCAGGGGGAGGCATAAAATACCCCATCACACATTTGATATTAGATAGAGAGACACTCCCTTTGACAGGCCACAACATTTACTTCAGCAGATAACATTACACACAATAAAACAATGCAGTCCACCTTATCAATACTAGTCTGATTAGACAATGGGAAAGTTGATCACTAAACCTAATTAGAGCTAATCCCAGCAGACTTGTATTTAGAATAGGTTTCTTGAAGCTGAACAAAATTTAACTCTTAATGGCACACAATGAAACTGAACCAAGTGGGAGAAAGCCAGGGACAAGTCATTTCACAGGTCTGGGGACATAGTCTTAAAGGGGGCATTGTTCACCAAAGTCACAATATGTCCCCAGACGGTTCCCAAAGGGCCACACACACCCAACAAAAGTCAATATACTCTCAGGGGCACAATCTTCCAGGGGCCATAGTCATGTGGAAGGAGGCTGGCAAATAGGCTTCTCCAAAATCCAGGGAAGCAGGGCAATTTTCCATTTAAAGGGCCAGTTACAAACAGCAGTTTGTAACATATCTCCCCTTTTGGAGGGAGACTAACCAGGCACCTGACCTTCTGCCGGTCAGTGCCTAAGTTAGTCTCGCAACCCACCCACAAATAATCGTTAGCAGCAAAGTAGCCCCCCCACAATGCGTAGTACTGGCCTGTAAGTTCCAGGTTGTAGGATGAAAGTGTAGCATCCTCGGCCTTCCTGGCGCAGCTGGGCAAATAGCTGATGGTACTTGGGGGGCAGAGGCCAGCGGCACTCTGCCCTGGTGCCAGCGCTTCTGCTGGGGTGAGGGGTTTGCAGGCCAGTTCTGTAACAAGGACAAGGTCTGTAGGGCAGAGGCCAGCAGCGCTCTGTCCTGATGCCAGCTCTTCTGCTGGGGGAATTGGGGCATAGTCCTGCCCGGTGGCAAAGGGAACGTGGGGGTCAGTGGGGGTTAACATCTCCACTGTTAACCCTGGGCCCAAGTTAGGAGTTAGCTGGGGAGGGGGAGATTGGCTTACCTCCTCCTCCTGATACTCCGGCGGCCGTTGGGAAGGGAGGTCGATGCTCTCCGCTTCCTGTGGAACATGCTGCGGCTGGGGAGAGAGACCGGTTGTCTCCTCTCCCTGGAAGGCACACTCCAGCTGGGGAGGGAGGTCGATGCTCTCCCCTCCCTGTAGCTGGGTCTGTCGCTGGGGATCTGGGCCGCCTGCCCAGCATCCCTGTAGGGCCGGTAGAGAGACTGCGGTCCCATCTCCACCTGCCTGCTGGGGGTCCTCCCAGGACCAGTCTATGAGGCCTGCTGCCTCTGGTATCTCTGGTTGGGGTTGGGGAAGGAGACCGGTTGTCTCTTCCCTCTGCACAGTATACTGCCGCTGGGGAGGGAGGGAGGTCGCTGCTCTCCTCTCCCTGTGGAACATGCTGCGGCTGGGGAGAGAGACCAGGTTTCCATACCCTCAAACTCCACAGTTGGCGCTCAAAGGCTCGTGCCGCTTTGTTCTCCGTATCCAATTCCCGGATAATGCGACTGACTACCTCCTGCGCAGGGTCTGGACCATATCGGACTAGCCGCCTCTTTACCTCTGGAACGAAATCCGCACCCTCATAGCGACGGATCCGGTTGAGGTGCTCTTCACATGGTTCTGACCAGTATCTTGTCAGCTCCATGCTGCTGTAGGTAGGGACGCTGCGCAGTGGCTAGCGTTGCCCTCAATTACTCTCCTACGATACCAGTGCTGTTGTGGTGCTGCTCCTTGCGCTAGGACGCCAATCCCACCGCTGCCGCCAAATGTTACGGTTGCCTCCAGGCTGGCTGGAAGTTGGACCGTAGAAAAGGATGCTCCTAGCGCTCACCAAAGAATCATCAGCACCATAGTCACTCTAACTGCTGCGTAGCCACCATAAGTAACGCAGACTCTATGAACCACCGCTGCTGGGCTGGTATCTCACCGTCTGCTCTGCACCCTGGACCTACGACCAGGCTCCAGTAGGTGAACCTCTTCCTTCTGTAGCAATCCCCGTAGCTAAGGGAGTATGAAAAGCATAGCAATCCCTGTAGTGATTATAGCTGAAGCTGTCCCCTACAAACATGAGTCAAAGCTGCAAGTTAGAGGATCAGAAATAGGTCTGATGTGCTGGAGCACACAGCCTCCTTTTTATTGAGGTTACATGCAAACAGGACACTCTCAGGGGGAGGCATAAAATCCCCCATCACACATTTGATATTAGATAGACACTCCCTTTGACAGGCCACAACATTTACTTCAGCAGATAACATTACACACAATAAAACAATGCAGTCCACCTTATCAATACTAGTCTGATTAGACAATGGGAATGTTTTATCACTAAACTTAATTAGAGCTAATCCCAGCAGACTTGTATTTAGAATAGGTTTCTTGAAGCTGAACAAAATTTAACTCTTAATGGCACACAATGAAACTGAACCAAGTGGGAGAAAGCCAGGGACAAGTCATTTCACAGGTCTGGGGACATAGTCTTAAAGGGGGCATTGTTCACCAAAGTCACAATATGTCCCCAGACGGTTCCCAAAGGGCCACACACACCCAACAAAAGTCAATATACTCTCAGGGGCACAATCTTCCAGGGGCCATAGTCATGTGGAAGGAGGCTGGCAAATAGGCTTCTCCAAAATCCAGGGAAGCAGGGCAATTTTCCATTTAAAGGGCCAGTTACAAACAGCAGTTTGTAACACGGGGGTCTAGTAGCGTGGACACCCAGTACAGGTCGTTCTCCTTCAGCTTTTTTATACGAGGGTCCATCAACAGGCATGACAGCATGAAAGACCCCATTTGCACAAGGTTGGATGCCAAGCTAATCATGTCCCGTTCCTCGTCCTCACTGATGTCACTGAAGGTATCTTCTTCCCCCCAGCCACGTACAACACCACAGGTACCAGATAGGTGACAACAACGAGCACCCTGGGATGCCTGTTGTGCTTGGTCTTCCTCCTCCTCCTCAAAACCACATTCCTCCTCTGTCTCCTCTTCCTAACAATCCTCTTCCTGCATTGCCGCAGGTCCAGCAAGCGATGCTGATAAGGCTGTTTCTGGTGGTGATGGAGACCACAACTCTTCCTCTTCCTCTTCACGCTCATCTACAGCCTGATCCAGCACTCTTCGCAGGGCACGCTCCAGGAAGAAAACAAATGGTATGATGTCGCTGATGGTGCCTTCGGTGTGACTGACAAGGTTTGTCACCTCCTCAAAAGGACGCATGAGCCTACAGGCATTGCGCATGATCATCCAGTAATTTGAAAAAAAAAAAACAGCTCCCCAGAGGCTGTCCTAGCACCCCGGTCATCCAAATACTCGTTAACAGCTTTTTCTTGTTGGAGCAGAAGGTTGAACATTAGGAGTATTGAATTCCAATGTGTCGGGCTTTGCAAATCAAGCGCCTCACTGGCAGGTTGTTTTGACGCTGGATATCGGACAAGTGCGCCATGGCTGTGTAGGAACGCCTGAAATGGCCACACACCTTCCTGGCCTGCTTCAGTACGTCCTGTAAGCCTGGGTACTTATGCACAAAGCGTTGTACAATCAGATTACACACATGTGCCATGCACGGCACATGTGTCAACTTGCCCAATTTCAATGCCGCCACCAAATTACTTCCATTGTCAGAAACAACCTTGCCAATCTCCAGTTGGTGCGGAGTCAGCCACTGATCCACCTGTGCGTTCAGGGTGGACAGGAGTGCTGGTGCGGTGTGACTCTCGGCTTTCATGCAAGTCAACCCCAAGACGGCGTGACACTGCCGTATCCGGGATGTTGAATAGTACCTGGGGAGCTGGGGGGGTGCCGTTGATGTGGAGCAAGACGCAGCAGCAGAAGAGGACTCAGCCGAGGAAGAGGTTATGGAAGAGGATGGAGTAGGAGGAGTAGAGGAGGTAGCAGCAGGCCTGCCTGCAAGTCGTGGCGGTGTCACCAACTCCTCTGCAGAGCCACACATTCCATGCTTGTCAGCCATCAGCAGGTTTACCCAATGCGCAGTGTAGGTGATATACCTGCCCTGACCATGCTTTGCAGACCAGCTACAGTGGTCATATGGACCCTTGCCCCAACACTGTGTGCCAGACATGCCATTACTTCCTTTCGCACAATCGAGTACAGGTTTGGGATTGCCTTTTGTGAAAAGAAATTTCGGCCGGGTACCTTCCACTGCGGTGTCCCAATAGCTACAAATTTTTTGAAAGTCTCAGACTCCACCAGCTTGTATTGTAAAAGCTGGCGGGCTAAGAGTTCAGACAAACCAGATGTCAGACGCCGGGCAAGGGGGTGACTTTGGGAAATTGGCTTCTTACACTCAAACATGTCCTTGACAGACTGTATCATGTGCACCATGTCTGCAGATGTGCATGAATATCATCCTTTAATGTTGTTTGTGTTCTGATGTCTGGCTGTGTTTTTATCACATATATGTTGTATGTTTTGTTCTGATGGCTGTGTTTTTATCACATATATGTTGTATGTTTTGTTCTGATGTCTGTGTTTTTATCACATATATGTTGTATGTTTTGTTCTGATGGCTGTGTTTTTATCACATGTATGTTGTATGTTTTGTTCTGATGTCTGTGTTTTTATCACATATATGTTGTATGTTTTGTTCTGATGTCTGGCTGTGTTTTTATCACATGTATGTTGTATGTTTTGTTCTGATGTCTGGCTGTGTTTTTATCACATGTATGTTGTATGTTTTGTTCTGATGCCTGGCTGTGTTTTTATCACATATATGTTGTATGTTTTGTTCTGATGGCTGTGTTTTTATCACATATATGTTGTATGTTTTGTTCTGATGTCTGGCTGTGTTTTTATCACATGTATGTTGTATGTTTTGTTCTGATGTCTGGCTGTGTTTTTATCACATATATGTTGTATGTTTTGTTCTGATGTCTGGCTGTGTTTTTATCACATATATGTTGTATGTTTTGTTCTGATGTTTGCCTGTGTTTTTATCACATATATGTTGTATGTTTTGTTCTGATGTCTGGCTGTGTTTTTATCACATATATGTTGTATGTTTTGTTCTGATGTCTGTGTTTTTATCACATGTATGTTGTATGTTTTGTTCTGATGTCTGTGTTTTTATCACATATATGTTGTATGTTTTGTTCTGATGTCTGTGTTTTTATCACATATATGTTGTATGTTTTGTTCTGATGGCTGTGTTTTTATCACATATATCTTGTATGTTTTGTTCTGATGTCTGTGTTTTTATCACATATATGTTGTATGTTTTGTTCTGATGTCTGTGTTTTTATCACATATATGTTGTATGTTTTGTTCTGATGTCTGTGTTTTTATCACATATATGTTGTATGTTTTGTTCTGATGTCTGGCTGTGTTTTTATCACATGTATGTTGTATGTTTTGTTCTCATGTCTGTGTTTTTATCACATATATGTTGTATGTTTTGTTCTGATGCCTGTGTTTTTATCACATATATGTTGTATGTTTTGTTCTGATGTCTGTGTTTTTATCACATATATGTTGTATGTTTTGTTCTGATGTCTGTGTTTTTATCACATATATGTTGTATGTTTTGTTCTGATTTCTGGCTGTGTTTTTATCACATATACGTTGTATGTTTTGTTCTGATGTCTGTGTTTTTATCACATATATGTTGTATGTTTTGTTCTGATGTCTGGCTGTGTTTTTATCACATATATGTTGTATGTTTTGTTCTGATGTCTGGCTGTGTTTTTATCACATGTATGTTGTATGTTTTGTTCTGATGTCTGGCTGTGTTTTTATCACATGTATGTTGTATGTTTTGTTCTGATGTCTGGCTGTGTTTTTATCACATGTATGTTGTATGTTTAGTTCTGATGTCTGGATGTGTTTTGATCACATATATGTTGTATGTTTTGTTCTGATGTCTGGCTGTGTTTTTATCACATGTATGTTGTATGTTTAGTTCTGATGTCTGACTGTGTTTTGATCACATATATGTTGTATGTTTTGTTCTGATGTCTGTGTTTTTATCACATGTATGTTGTATGTTTTGTTCTGATGTCTGTGTTTTTATCACATTTATGTTGTATGTTTTGTTCTGATGTCTGTGTTTTTATCACATATATGTTGTATGTTTTGTTCTGATGTCTGTGTTTTTATCACATGTATGTTGTATGTTTTGTTCTGATGGCTGTGTTTTTATCACATGTATGTTGTATGTTTTGTTCTGATGGCTGTGTTTTTATCACATGTATGTTGTATGTTTTGTTCTGATGGCTGTGTTTTTATCACATGTATGTTGTATGTTTTGTTTTGATGTCTGTGTTTTTATCACATATATGTTGTATGTTTTGTTTTGATGTCTGTGTTTTTATCACATATATGTTGTATGTTTTGTTTTGATGTCTGTGTTTTTATCACATGTATGTTGTATGTTTTGTTTTGATGGCTGTGTTTTTATCACATATATGTTGTATGTTTTGTTCTGATGTCTGGCTGTGTTTTTATCACATATATGTTGTATGTTTTGTTCTGATGGCTGTGTTTTTATCACATATATGTTGTATGTTTTGTTCTGATGTCTGGCTGTGTTTTTATCACATGTATGTTGTATGTTTTGTTCTGATGTCTGGCTGTGTTTTTATCACATGTATGTTGTATGTTTAGTTCTGATGTCTGGCTGTGTTTTTATCACATATATGTTGTATGTTTTGTTCTCATGTCTGGCTGTGTTTTTATCACATATATGTTGTATGTTTTGTTCTGATGTCAGGCTGTGTTTTGATCACATGTATGTTGTATGTTTTGTTCTGATGGCTGTGTTTTTATCACATGTATGTTGTATGTTTTGTTCTGATGGCTGTGTTTTTATCACATATATGTTGTATGTTTTGTTCTGATGGCTGTGTTTTTATCACATATATGTTGTATGTTTTGTTCTAATGGCTGTGTTTTTATCACATATATGTTGTATGTTTTGTTCTGATGTCTGGCTGTGTTTTTATCACATATATGTTGTATGTTTTGTTCTCATGTCTGGCTGTGTTTTTATCACATATATATTGTATGTTTTGTTCTCATGTCTGGCTGTGTTTTTATCACATATATGTTGTATGTTTTGTTCTGATGTTTGCCTGTGTTTTTATCACATATATGTTGTATGTTTTGTTCTGATGGCTGTGTTTTTATCACATATATATTGTATGTTTTGTTCTCATGTCTGGCTGTGTTTTTATCACATATATGTTGTATGTTTTGTTCTGATGTTTGCCTGTGTTTTTATCATATATATGTTGTATGTTTTGTTCTGATGTCTGTGTTTTTATCACATATATGTTGTATGTTTTGTTCTGATGGCTGTGTTTTTATCACATATACGTTGTATGTTTTGTTCTGATGTCTGGCTGTGTTTTTATCACATGTATGTTGTATGTTTTGTTCTGATGGCTGTGTTTTTATCACATATATGTTGTATGTTTTGTTCTGATGGCTGTGTTTTTATCACATATATGTTGTATGTTTTGTTCTGATGGCTGTGTTTTTATCACATATATGTTGTATGTTTTGTTCTGATGGCTGTGTTTTTATCACATATATGTTGTATGTTTTGTTCTGATGTCAGGCTGTGTTTTTATCACATATATGTTGTATGTTTTGTTCTGATGTCAGGCTGTGTTTTGATCACATATATGTTGTATGTTTTGTTCTGATGTCTGGCTGTGTTTTTATCACATATATGTTGTATGTTTGTTCTGATGTCTGTGTTTTTATCACATATATGTTGTATGTTTTGTTCTGATGTCTGGCTGTGTTTTTATCACATATATGTTGTATGTTTTGTTCTGATGTCTGTGTTTTTATCACATATATGTTGTATGTTTTGTTCTGATGCCTGGCTGTGTTTTTATCACATATATGTTGTATGTTTTGTTCTGATGTCTGGCTGTGTTTTTATCACATATACGTTGTATGTTTTGTTCTGATGTCTGGATGTGTTTTGATCACATATATGTTGTATGTTTTGTTCTGATGGCTGTGTTTTTATCACATGTATGTTGTATGTTTAGTTCTGATGTCTGTGTTTTTATCACATATATGTTGTATGTTTTGTTCTGATGTCTGTGTTTTTATCACATATATGTTGTATATTTTGTTCTGATGTCTGTGTTTTTATCACATATATGTTGTATGTTTTGTTCTGAAGGCTGTGTTTTTATCACATGTATGTTGTATGTTTAGTTCTGATGTCTGGCTGTGTTTTTATCACATATATGTTGTATGTTTTGTTCTGATGGCTGTGTTTTTATCACATGTATGTTGTATGTTTTGTTCTGATGTCTGCCTGTGTTTTTATCACATGTATGTTGTATGTTTTGTTCTGATGTCTGGCTGTGTTTTTATCACATATATGTTGTGTGTTTTGTTCTGATGTCTGTGTTTTTATCACATATATGTTGTATGTTTTGTTCTGATGGCTGTGTTTTTATCACATGTATGTTGTATGTTTTGTTCTGATGGCTGTGTTTTTATCACATATATGTTGTATGTTTTGTTCTGATGTCTGTGTTTTTATCACATATATGTTGTATGTTTTGTTCTGATGTCTGTGTTTTTATCACATATATGTTGTATGTTTTGTTCTGATGGCTGTGTTTTTATCACATGTATGTTGTATGTTTTGTTCTGATGGCTGTGTTTTTATCACATGTATGTTGTATGTTTTGTTCTGATGTCTGTGTTTTTATCACATGTATGTTGTATGTTTTGTTCTGATGTCTGTGTTTTTATCACATATATGTTGTATGTTTTGTTCTGATGTCTGTGTTTTTATCACATATATGTTGTATGTTTTGTTCTGATGTCTGTGTTTTTATCACATATCTGTTGTATGTTTTGTTCTGATGGCTGTGTTTTTATCACATGTATGTTGTATGTTTTGTTCTGATGTCTGTGTTTTTATCACATATATGTTGTATGTTTTGTTCTGATGTCTGGCTGTGTTTTTATCACATATATGTTGTATGTTTGTTCTGATGTCTGGCTGTGTTTTTATCACATATATGTTGTATGTTTTGTTTTGATGTCTGTGTTTTTATCACATATATGTTGTATGTTTTGTTTTGATGTCTGTGTTTTTATCACATATATGTTGTATGTTTTGTTCTGATGTCTGACTGTGTTTTTATCACATATATGTTGTATGTTTTGTTCTGATGGCTGTGTTTTTATCACATATATGTTGTATGTTTTGTTCTGATGTCTGTGTTTTTATCACATATATGTTGTATGTTTTGTTCTGATGTCTGTGTTTTTATCACATATATGTTGTATGTTTTGTTCTGATGTCTGGCTGTGTTTTTATCACATATACGTTGTATGTTTTGTTCTGATGTCTGTGTTTTTATCACATGTATGTTGTATGTTTTGTTCTGATGTCTGGCTGTGTTTTTATCACATGTATGTTGTATGTTTTGTTCTGATGTCTGTGTTTTTATAACATATATGTTGTATGTTTTGTTCTGATGTCTGTGTTTTTATCACATATATGTTGTATGTTTTGTTCTGATGTCTGTGTTTTTATCACATATATGTTGTATGTTTTGTTCTGATGTCTGTGCTTTTATCACATATATGTTGTATGTTTTGTCCTGATGTCTGGCTGTGTTTTTATCACATATATGTTGTATGTTTTGTTCTGATGTCTGTGTTTTTATCACATATATGTTGTATGTTTTGTTCTGATGTCTGTGTTTTTATCACATATATGTTGTATGTTTTGTTCTGATGTCTGTGTTTTTATCACATATATGTTGTATGTTTTGTTCTGATGTCTGTGTTTTTATCACATATATGTTGTATGTTTTGTTCTGATGTCTGGCTGTGTTTTTATCACATATATGTTGTATGTTTTGTTCTGATGTCTGGCTGTGTTTTTATCACATATACGTTGTATGTTTTGTTCTGATGTCTGGATGTGTTTTGATCACATATATGTTGTATGTTTTGTTCTGATGGCTGTGTTTTTATCACATGTATGTTGTATGTTTAGTTCTGATGTCTGTGTTTTTATCACATATATGTTGTATGTTTTGTTCTGATGTCTGTGTTTTTATCACATATATGTTGTATGTTTTGTTCTGATGTCTGTGTTTTTATCACATATATGTTGTATGTTTTGTTCTGAAGGCTGTGTTTTTATCACATGTATGTTGTATGTTTAGTTCTGATGTCTGGCTGTGTTTTTATCACATATATGTTGTATGTTTTGTTCTGATGGCTGTGTTTTTATCACATGTATGTTGTATGTTTTGTTCTGATGTCTGGCTGTGTTTTTATCACATGTATGTTGTATGTTTTGTTCTGATGTCTGGCTGTGTTTTTATCACATATATGTTGTATGTTTTGTTCTGATGGCTGTGTTTTATCACATGTATGTTGTATGTTTTGTTCTGATGTCTGCCTGTGTTTTTATCACATGTATGTTGTATGTTTTGTTCTGATGTCTGGCTGTGTTTTTATCACATATATGTTGTGTGTTTTGTTCTGATGTCTGTGTTTTTATCACATATATGTTGTATGTTTTGTTCTGATGGCTGTGTTTTTATCACATGTATGTTGTATGTTTTGTTCTGATGGCTGTGTTTTTATCACATATATGTTGTATGTTTTGTTCTGATGTCTGTGTTTTTATCACATATATGTTGTATGTTTTGTTCTGATGTCTGTGTTTTTATCACATATATGTTGTATGTTTTGTTCTGATGGCTGTGTTTTTATCACATGTATGTTGTATGTTTTGTTCTGATGGCTGTGTTTTTATCACATGTATGTTGTATGTTTTGTTCTGATGTCTGTGTTTTTATCACATGTATGTTGTATGTTTTGTTCTGATGTCTGTGTTTTTATCACATATATGTTGTATGTTTTGTTCTGATGGCTGTGTTTTTATCACATGTATGTTGTATGTTTTGTTCTGATGTCTGTGTTTTTATCACATATATGTTGTATGTTTTGTTCTGATGTCTGTGCTTTTATCACATATATGTTGTATGTTTGTTCTGATGTCTGGCTGTGTTTTTATCACATATATGTTGTATGTTTTGTTTTGATGTCTGTGTTTTTATCACATATATGTTGTATGTTTTGTTTTGATGTCTGTGTTTTTATCACATATATGTTGTATGTTTTGTTCTGATGTCTGACTGTGTTTTTATCACATATATGTTGTATGTTTTGTTCTGATGGCTGTGTTTTTATCACATATATGTTGTATGTTTTGTTCTGATGTCTGTGTTTTTATCACATATATGTTGTATGTTTTGTTCTGATGTCTGTGTTTTTATCACATATATGTTGTATGTTTTGTTCTGATGTCTGGCTGTGTTTTTATCACATATATGTTGTATGTTTTGTTCTGATGTCTGTGTTTTTATCACATGTATGTTGTATGTTTTGTTCTGATGTCTGGCTGTGTTTTTATCACATGTATGTTGTATGTTTTGTTCTGATGTCTGTGTTTTTATAACATATATGTTGTATGTTTTGTTCTGATGTCTGTGTTTTTATCACATATATGTTGTATGTTTTGTTCTGATGTCTGTGTTTTTATCACATATATGTTGTATGTTTTGTTCTGATGTCTGTGTTTTTATCACATATATGTTGTATGTTTTGTTCTGATGTCTGGCTGTGTTTTTATCACATATATGTTGTATGTTTTGTTCTGATGTCTGTGTTTTTATCACATATATGTTGTATGTTTTGTTCTGATGTCTGTGTTTTTATCACATATATGTTGTATGTTTTGTTCTGATGTCTGTGTTTTTATCACATATATGTTGTATGTTTTGTTCTGATGTCTGTGTTTTTATCACATGTATGTTGTGTGTTTTGTTCTGATGTCTGTGTTTTTATTATATATATGTTGTATGTTTTGTTCTGATGTCTGTGTTTTTATCACATATATGTTGTGTGTTTTGTTCTGATGTCTGTGTTTTTATTATATATATGTTGTATGTTTTGTTCTGATGTCTGTGTTTTTATCACATATATGTTGTATGTTTTGTTCTGATGGCTGTGTTTTTATCACATGTATGTTGTATGTTTTGTTCTGATGTCTGTGTTTTTATCACATATATGTTGTATGTTTTGTTCTGATGTCTGGCTGTGTTTTTATCACATATATGTTGTATGTTTGTTCTGATGTCTGGCTGTGTTTTTATCACATATATGTTGTATGTTTTGTTTTGATGTCTGTGTTTTTATCACATATATGTTGTATGTTTTGTTTTGATGTCTGTGTTTTTATCACATATATGTTGTATGTTTTGTTCTGATGTCTGACTGTGTTTTTATCACATATATGTTGTATGTTTTGTTCTGATGGCTGTGTTTTTATCACATATATGTTGTATGTTTTGTTCTGATGTCTGTGTTTTTATCACATATATGTTGTATGTTTTGTTCTGATGTCTGTGTTTTTATCACATATATGTTGTATGTTTTGTTCTGATGTCTGGCTGTGTTTTTATCACATATACGTTGTATGTTTTGTTCTGATGTCTGTGTTTTTATCACATGTATGTTGTATGTTTTGTTCTGATGTCTGGCTGTGTTTTTATCACATGTATGTTGTATGTTTTGTTCTGATGTCTGTGTTTTTATCACATATATGTTGTATGTTTTGTTCTGATGTCTGTGTTTTTATCACATATATGTTGTATGTTTTGTTCTGATGTCTGTGTTTTTATCACATATATGTTGTATGTTTTGTTCTGATGTCTGTGCTTTTATCACATATATGTTGTATGTTTTGTTCTGATGTCTGGCTGTGTTTTTATCACATATATGTTGTATGTTTTGTTCTGATGTCTGTGTTTTTATCACATATATGTTGTATGTTTTGTTCTGATGTCTGTGTTTTTATCACATATATGTTGTATGTTTTGTTCTGATGTCTGTGTTTTTATCACATATATGTTGTATGTTTTGTTCTGATGTCTGTGTTTTTATCACATGTATGTTGTGTGTTTTGTTCTGATGTCTGTGTTTTTATCACATATATGTTGTATGTTTTGTTCTGATGTCTGTGTTTTTATCACATATATGTTGTGTGTTTTGTTCTGATGTCTGTGTTTTTATTATATATATGTTGTATGTTTTGTTCTGATGTCTGTGTTTTTATCACATATATGTTGTGTGTTTTGTTCTGATGTCTGTGTTTTTATTATATATATGTTGTATGTTTTGTTCTGATGTCTGTGTTTTTATCACATATATGTTGTGTGTTTTGTTCTGATGTCTGTGTTTTTATTATATATATGTTGTATGTTTTGTTCTGATGTCTGTGTTTTTATTATATATATGTTGTATGTTTTGTTCTGATGTCTGGCTGTGTTTTTATCACATATATGTTGTATGTTTTGTTCTGATGTCTGGCTGTGTTTTTATCACATATATGTTGTATGTTTTGTTCTGATGTCTGGATGTGTTTTTATCACATATATGTTGTATGTTTTGTTCTGAAGGCTGTGTTTTTATCACATGTATGTTGTATGTTTTGTTCTGATGTCTGTGTTTTTATCACATATATGTTGTATGTTTTGTTCTGATGTCTGGCTGTGTTTTTATCACATATATGTTGTATGTTTTGTTCTGATGTCTGGATGTGTTTTTATCACATATACGTTGTATGTTTTGTTCTGATGTCTGTGTTTTTATCACATATATGTTGTATGTTTTGTTCTGATGTCTGTGTTTTTATCACATATATGTTGTATGTTTTGTTCTGATGTCTGGGCTTTTATCACATATATGTTGTATGTTTTGTCCTGATGTCTGGCTGTGTTTTTATCACATATATGTTGTATGTTTTGTTCTGATGTCTGTGTTTTTATCACATATATGTTGTATGTTTTGTTCTGATGTCTGTGTTTTTATCACATATATGTTGTATGTTTTGTTCTGATGTCTGTGTTTTTATCACATATATGTTGTATGTTTTGTTCTGATGTCTGTGTTTTTATCACATATATGTTGTATGTTTTGTTCTGATGTCTGGCTGTGTTTTTATCACATATATGTTGTATGTTTTGTTCTGATGTCTGGCTGTGTTTTTATCACATATACGTTGTATGTTTTGTTCTGATGTCTGGATGTGTTTTGATCACATATATGTTGTATGTTTTGTTCTGATGGCTGTGTTTTTATCACATGTATGTTGTATGTTTAGTTCTGATGTCTGTGTTTTTATCACATATATGTTGTATGTTTTGTTCTGATGTCTGTGTTTTTATCACATATCTGTTGTATGTTTTGTTCTGATGGCTGTGTTTTTATCACATGTATGTTGTATGTTTTGTTCTGATGTCTGTGTTTTTATCACATATATGTTGTATGTTTTGTTCTGATGTCTGGCTGTGTTTTTATCACATATATGTTGTATGTTTGTTCTGATGTCTGGCTGTGTTTTTATCACATATATGTTGTATGTTTTGTTTTGATGTCTGTGTTTTTATCACATATATGTTGTATGTTTTGTTTTGATGTCTGTGTTTTTATCACATATATGTTGTATGTTTTGTTCTGATGTCTGACTGTGTTTTTATCACATATATGTTGTATGTTTTGTTCTGATGGCTGTGTTTTTATCACATATATGTTGTATGTTTTGTTCTGATGTCTGTGTTTTTATCACATATATGTTGTATGTTTTGTTCTGATGTCTGTGTTTTTATCACATATATGTTGTATGTTTTGTTCTGATGTCTGGCTGTGTTTTTATCACATATACGTTGTATGTTTTGTTCTGATGTCTGTGTTTTTATCACATGTATGTTGTATGTTTTGTTCTGATGTCTGGCTGTGTTTTTATCACATGTATGTTGTATGTTTTGTTCTGATGTCTGT
The DNA here is from genome assembly GCF_027579735.1 of Bombina bombina. Classification (NCBI taxonomy): domain Eukaryota; kingdom Metazoa; phylum Chordata; class Amphibia; order Anura; family Bombinatoridae; genus Bombina; species Bombina bombina. The sequence goes on along the minus strand of NC_069504.1, from coordinate 21,007,924 downwards.
GTTTTTATAACATATATGTTGTATGTTTTGTTCTGATGTCTGTGTTTTTATCACATATATGTTGTATGTTTTGTTCTGATGTCTGTGTTTTTATCACATATATGTTGTATGTTTTGTTCTGATGTCTGTGCTTTTATCACATATATGTTGTATGTTTTGTCCTGATGTCTGGCTGTGTTTTTATCACATATATGTTGTATGTTTTGTTCTGATGTCTGTGTTTTTATCACATATATGTTGTATGTTTTGTTCTGATGTCTGTGTTTTTATCACATATATGTTGTATGTTTTGTTCTGATGTCTGTGTTTTTATCACATATATGTTGTATGTTTTGTTCTGATGTCTGTGTTTTTATCACATATATGTTGTATGTTTTGTTCTGATGTCTGGCTGTGTTTTTATCACATATATGTTGTATGTTTTGTTCTGATGTCTGGCTGTGTTTTTATCACATATACGTTGTATGTTTTGTTCTGATGTCTGGATGTGTTTTGATCACATATATGTTGTATGTTTTGTTCTGATGGCTGTGTTTTTATCACATGTATGTTGTATGTTTTGTTCTGATGTCTGTGTTTTTATCACATATATGTTGTATGTTTTGTTCTGATGTCTGTGTTTTTATCACATATATGTTGTATGTTTTGTTCTGATGTCTGTGTTTTTATCACATATATGTTGTATGTTTTGTTCTGAAGGCTGTGTTTTTATCACATGTATGTTGTATGTTTAGTTCTGATGTCTGGCTGTGTTTTTATCACATATATGTTGTATGTTTTGTTCTGATGGCTGTGTTTTTATCACATGTATGTTGTATGTTTTGTTCTGATGTCTGGCTGTGTTTTTATCACATGTATGTTGTATGTTTTGTTCTGATGTCTGGCTGTGTTTTTATCACATATATGTTGTATGTTTTGTTCTGATGGCTGTGTTTTATCACATGTATGTTGTATGTTTTGTTCTGATGTCTGCCTGTGTTTTTATCACATGTATGTTGTATGTTTTGTTCTGATGTCTGGCTGTGTTTTTATCACATATATGTTGTGTGTTTTGTTCTGATGTCTGTGTTTTTATCACATATATGTTGTATGTTTTGTTCTGATGGCTGTGTTTTTATCACATGTATGTTGTATGTTTTGTTCTGATGGCTGTGTTTTTATCACATATATGTTGTATGTTTTGTTCTGATGTCTGTGTTTTTATCACATATATGTTGTATGTTTTGTTCTGATGTCTGTGTTTTTATCACATATATGTTGTATGTTTTGTTCTGATGGCTGTGTTTTTATCACATGTATGTTGTATGTTTTGTTCTGATGGCTGTGTTTTTATCACATGTATGTTGTATGTTTTGTTCTGATGTCTGTGTTTTTATCACATGTATGTTGTATGTTTTGTTCTGATGTCTGTGTTTTTATCACATATATGTTGTATGTTTTGTTCTGATGGCTGTGTTTTTATCACATGTATGTTGTATGTTTTGTTCTGATGTCTGTGTTTTTATCACATATATGTTGTATGTTTTGTTCTGATGTCTGGCTGTGTTTTTATCACATATATGTTGTATGTTTTGTTTTGATGTCTGTGTTTTTATCACATATATGTTGTATGTTTTGTTTTGATGTCTGTGTTTTTATCACATATATGTTGTATGTTTTGTTCTGATGTCTGACTGTGTTTTTATCACATATATGTTGTATGTTTTGTTCTGATGGCTGTGTTTTTATCACATATATGTTGTATGTTTTGTTCTGATGTCTGTGTTTTTATCACATATATGTTGTATGTTTTGTTCTGATGTCTGTGTTTTTATCACATATATGTTGTATGTTTTGTTCTGATGTCTGGCTGTGTTTTTATCACATATACGTTGTATGTTTTGTTCTGATGTCTGTGTTTTTATCACATGTATGTTGTATGTTTTGTTCTGATGTCTGGCTGTGTTTTTATCACATGTATGTTGTATGTTTTGTTCTGATGTCTGTGTTTTTATAACATATATGTTGTATGTTTTGTTCTGATGTCTGTGTTTTTATCACATATATGTTGTATGTTTTGTTCTGATGTCTGTGTTTTTATCACATATATGTTGTATGTTTTGTTCTGATGTCTGTGCTTTTATCACATATATGTTGTATGTTTTGTTCTGATGTCTGGCTGTGTTTTTATCACATATATGTTGTATGTTTTGTTCTGATGTCTGTGTTTTTATCACATATATGTTGTATGTTTTGTTCTGATGTCTGTGTTTTTATCACATATATGTTGTATGTTTTGTTCTGATGTCTGTGTTTTTATCACATATATGTTGTATGTTTTGTTCTGATGTCTGTGTTTTTATCACATGTATGTTGTGTGTTTTGTTCTGATGTCTGTGTTTTTATTATATATATGTTGTATGTTTTGTTCTGATGTCTGTGTTTTTATCACATATATGTTGTGTGTTTTGTTCTGATGTCTGTGTTTTTATTATATATATGTTGTATGTTTTGTTCTGATGTCTGTGTTTTTATCACATATATGTTGTATGTTTTGTTCTGATGGCTGTGTTTTTATCACATGTATGTTGTATGTTTTGTTCTGATGTCTGTGTTTTTATCACATATATGTTGTATGTTTTGTTCTGATGTCTGGCTGTGTTTTTATCACATATATGTTGTATGTTTGTTCTGATGTCTGGCTGTGTTTTTATCACATATATGTTGTATGTTTTGTTTTGATGTCTGTGTTTTTATCACATATATGTTGTATGTTTTGTTTTGATGTCTGTGTTTTTATCACATATATGTTGTATGTTTTGTTCTGATGTCTGGCTGTGTTTTTATCACATATATGTTGTATGTTTTGTTCTGATGGCTGTGTTTTTATCACATATATGTTGTATGTTTTGTTCTGATGTCTGTGTTTTTATCACATATATGTTGTATGTTTTGTTCTGATGTCTGTGTTTTTATCACATATATGTTGTATGTTTTGTTCTGATGTCTGGCTGTGTTTTTATCACATATACGTTGTATGTTTTGTTCTGATGTCTGTGTTTTTATCACATGTATGTTGTATGTTTTGTTCTGATGTCTGGCTGTGTTTTTATCACATATATGTTGTATGTTTTGTTCTGATGTCTGTGTTTTTATAACATATATGTTGTATGTTTTGTTCTGATGTCTGTGTTTTTATCACATATATGTTGTATGTTTTGTTCTGATGTCTGTGTTTTTATCACATATATGTTGTATGTTTTGTTCTGATGTCTGTGCTTTTATCACATATATGTTGTATGTTTTGTTCTGATGTCTGGCTGTGTTTTTATCACATATATGTTGTATGTTTTGTTCTGATGTCTGTGTTTTTATCACATATATGTTGTATGTTTTGTTCTGATGTCTGTGTTTTTATCACATATATGTTGTATGTTTTGTTCTGATGTCTGTGTTTTTATCACATATATGTTGTATGTTTTGTTCTGATGTCTGTGTTTTTATCACATGTATGTTGTGTGTTTTGTTCTGATGTCTGTGTTTTTATTAAATATATGTTGTATGTTTTGTTCTGATGTCTGTGTTTTTATCACATATATGTTGTGTGTTTTGTTCTGATGTCTGTGTTTTTATTATATATATGTTGTATGTTTTGTTCTGATGTCTGTGTTTTTATCACATATATGTTGTGTGTTTTGTTCTGATGTCTGTGTTTTTATCACATATATGTTGTATGTTTTGTTCTGATGTCTGTGTTTTTATCACATATATGTTGTGTGTTTTGTTCTGATGTCTGTGTTTTTATTATATATATGTTGTATGTTTTGTTCTGATGTCTGTGTTTTTATTATATATATGTTGTATGTTTTGTTCTGATGTCTGGCTGTGTTTTTATCACATATATGTTGTATGTTTTGTTCTGATGTCTGGCTGTGTTTTTATCACATATATGTTGTATGTTTTGTTCTGATGTCTGGATGTGTTTTTATCACATATATGTTGTATGTTTTGTTCTGAAGGCTGTGTTTTTATCACATGTATGTTGTATGTTTTGTTCTGATGTCTGTGTTTTTATCACATATATGTTGTATGTTTTGTTCTGATGTCTGGCTGTGTTTTTATCACATATATGTTGTATGTTTTGTTCTGATGTCTGGATGTGTTTTTATCACATATACGTTGTATGTTTTGTTCTGATGTCTGTGTTTTTATCACATATATGTTGTATGTTTTGTTCTGATGTCTGTGTTTTTATCACATATATGTTGTATGTTTTGTTCTGATGTCTGGGCTTTTATCACATATATGTTGTATGTTTTGTCCTGATGTCTGGCTGTGTTTTTATCACATATATGTTGTATGTTTTGTTCTGATGTCTGTGTTTTTATCACATATATGTTGTATGTTTTGTTCTGATGTCTGTGTTTTTATCACATATATGTTGTATGTTTTGTTCTGATGTCTGTGTTTTTATCACATATATGTTGTATGTTTTGTTCTGATGTCTGTGTTTTTATCACATATATGTTGTATGTTTTGTTCTGATGTCTGGCTGTGTTTTTATCACATATATGTTGTATGTTTTGTTCTGATGTCTGGCTGTGTTTTTATCACATATACGTTGTATGTTTTGTTCTGATGTCTGGATGTGTTTTGATCACATATATGTTGTATGTTTTGTTCTGATGGCTGTGTTTTTATCACATGTATGTTGTATGTTTAGTTCTGATGTCTGTGTTTTTATCACATATATGTTGTATGTTTTGTTCTGATGTCTGTGTTTTTATCACATATATGTTGTATGTTTTGTTCTGATGTCTGTGTTTTTATCACATATATGTTGTATGTTTTGTTCTGAAGGCTGTGTTTTTATCACATGTATGTTGTATGTTTAGTTCTGATGTCTGGCTGTGTTTTTATCACATATATGTTGTATGTTTTGTTCTGATGGCTGTGTTTTTATCACATGTATGTTGTATGTTTTGTTCTGATGTCTGGCTGTGTTTTTATCACATGTATGTTGTATGTTTTGTTCTGATGTCTGGCTGTGTTTTTATCACATATATGTTGTATGTTTTGTTCTGATGGCTGTGTTTTATCACATGTATGTTGTATGTTTTGTTCTGATGTCTGCCTGTGTTTTTATCACATGTATGTTGTATGTTTTGTTCTGATGTCTGGCTGTGTTTTTATCACATATATGTTGTGTGTTTTGTTCTGATGTCTGTGTTTTTATCACATATATGTTGTATGTTTTGTTCTGATGGCTGTGTTTTTATCACATGTATGTTGTATGTTTTGTTCTGATGGCTGTGTTTTTATCACATATATGTTGTATGTTTTGTTCTGATGTCTGTGTTTTTATCACATATATGTTGTATGTTTTGTTCTGATGTCTGTGTTTTTATCACATATATGTTGTATGTTTTGTTCTGATGGCTGTGTTTTTATCACATGTATGTTGTATGTTTTGTTCTGATGGCTGTGTTTTTATCACATGTATGTTGTATGTTTTGTTCTGATGTCTGTGTTTTTATCACATGTATGTTGTATGTTTTGTTCTGATGTCTGTGTTTTTATCACATATATGTTGTATGTTTTGTTCTGATGTCTGTGTTTTTATCACATATATGTTGTATGTTTTGTTCTGATGTCTGTGTTTTTATCACATATATGTTGTATGTTTTGTTCTGATGGCTGTGTTTTTATCACATGTATGTTGTATGTTTTGTTCTGATGTCTGTGTTTTTATCACATATATGTTGTATGTTTTGTTCTGATGTCTGGCTGTGTTTTTATCACATATATGTTGTATGTTTGTTCTGATGTCTGGCTGTGTTTTTATCACATATATGTTGTATGTTTTGTTTTGATGTCTGTGTTTTTATCACATATATGTTGTATGTTTTGTTTTGATGTCTGTGTTTTTATCACATATATGTTGTATGTTTTGTTCTGATGTCTGACTGTGTTTTTATCACATATATGTTGTATGTTTTGTTCTGATGGCTGTGTTTTTATCACATATATGTTGTATGTTTTGTTCTGATGTCTGTGTTTTTATCACATATATGTTGTATGTTTTGTTCTGATGTCTGTGTTTTTATCACATATATGTTGTATATTTTGTTCTGATGTCTGGCTGTGTTTTTATCACATATACGTTGTATGTTTTGTTCTGATGTCTGTGTTTTTATCACATGTATGTTGTATGTTTTGTTCTGATGTCTGGCTGTGTTTTTATCACATGTATGTTGTATGTTTTGTTCTGATGTCTGTGTTTTTATAACATATATGTTGTATGTTTTGTTCTGATGTCTGTGTTTTTATCACATATATGTTGTATGTTTTGTTCTGATGTCTGTGTTTTTATCACATATATGTTGTATGTTTTGTTCTGATGTCTGTGCTTTTATCACATATATGTTGTATGTTTTGTTCTGATGTCTGGCTGTGTTTTTATCACATATATGTTGTATGTTTTGTTCTGATGTCTGTGTTTTTATCACATATATGTTGTATGTTTTGTTCTGATGTCTGTGTTTTTATCACATATATGTTGTATGTTTTGTTCTGATGTCTGTGTTTTTATCACATATATGTTGTATGTTTTGTTCTGATGTCTGTGTTTTTATCACATGTATGTTGTGTGTTTTGTTCTGATGTCTGTGTTTTTATTATATATATGTTGTATGTTTTGTTCTGATGTCTGTGTTTTTATCACATATATGTTGTGTGTTTTGTTCTGATGTCTGTGTTTTTATTATATATATGTTGTATGTTTTGTTCTGATGTCTGTGTTTTTATCACATATATGTTGTGTGTTTTGTTCTGATGTCTGTGTTTTTATTATATATATGTTGTATGTTTTGTTCTGATGTCTGTGTTTTTATCACATATATGTTGTGTGTTTTGTTCTGATGTCTGTGTTTTTATTATATATATGTTGTATGTTTTGTTCTGATGTCTGTGTTTTTATTATATATATGTTGTATGTTTTGTTCTGATGTCTGGCTGTGTTTTTATCACATATATGTTGTATGTTTTGTTCTGATGTCTGGCTGTGTTTTTATCACATATATGTTGTATGTTTTGTTCTGATGTCTGGATGTGTTTTTATCACATATATGTTGTATGTTTTGTTCTGAAGGCTGTGTTTTTATCACATGTATGTTGTATGTTTTGTTCTGATGTCTGTGTTTTTATCACATATATGTTGTATGTTTTGTTCTGATGTCTGGCTGTGTTTTTATCACATATATGTTGTATGTTTTGTTCTGATGTCTGGATGTGTTTTTATCACATATACGTTGTATGTTTTGTTCTGATGTCTGTGTTTTTATCACATATATGTTGTATGTTTTGTTCTGATTTCTGGCTGTGTTTTTATCACATATATGTTGTATGTTTTCTTCTGATGGCTGTGTTTTTATCACATATATGTTGTATGTTTTCTTCTGATGGCTGTGTTTTTATCACATATATGTTGTATGTTTTGTTCTGATTTCTGGCTGTGTTTTTATCACATATATGTTGTATGTTTTCTTCTGATGTCTGTGTTTTTATCACATATATGTTGTATGTTTTGTTCTGATGTCTGTGTTTTTATCACATATATGTTGTATGTTTTGTTCTGATGGCTGTGTTTTTATCACATATATGTTGTATGTTTTCTTCTGATGTCTGTGTTTTTATCACATATATGTTGTATGTTTTGTTCTGATGCCTGTGTTTTTATCACATATATGTTGTATGTTTTCTTCTGATGGCTGTGTTTTTATCACATATATTTTGTATGTTTTCTTCTGATGGCTGTGTTTTTATCACATGTATGTTGTATGTTTTCTTCTGATGCCTGTGTTTTTATCACATATATGTTGAATGTTTTGTTCTGATGGCTGTGTTTTTATCACATATATGTTGTATGTTTTCTTCTGATGGCTGTGTTTTTATCACATATATGTTGTATGTTTTCTTCTGATGGCTGTGTTTTTATCACATATATGTTGTATGTTTTCTTCTGATGGCTGTGTTTTTATCACATATATGTTGTATGTTTTCTTCTGATGCCTGTGTTTTTATCACATATATGTTGAATGTTTTCTTCTGATGGCTGTGTTTTTATCACATATATGTTGTATGTTTTCTTCTGATGCCTGTGTTTTTATCACATATATGTTGTATGTTTTCTTCTGATGGCTGTGTTTTTATCACATATATGTTGTATGTTTTCTTCTGATGGCTGTGTTTTTATCACATATATGTTGTATGTTTTGTTCTGATGGCTGTGTTTTTATCACATATATGTTGTATGTTTTCTTCTGATGGCTGTGTTTTTATCACATATATGTTGTATGTTTTCTTCTGATGGCTGTGTTTTTATCACATATATGTTGTATGTTTTGTTCTGATGGCTGTGTTTTTATCACATATATGTTGTATGTTTTCTTCTGATGGCTGTGTTTTTATCACATATATGTTGTATGTTTTCTTCTGATGGCTGTGTTTTTATCACATATATGTTGTATGTTTTGTTCTGATGGCTGTGTTTTTATCACATATATGTTGTATGTTTTCTTCTGATGGCTGTGTTTTTATCACATGTATGTTGGCACAGTCTGCAGCGGGATTTGTTGCATTGTATGGTGCTGTTGTGTATAAGTTCCAGTTCTGGGGTTAGTTTGCTGTGGACCAATCTTTGTGCCAGATTTAACAAGCAGCGGATGCTGCTGAATCCGCCTGATGTTTCCGGCTCGCTGGAAACTGAAGTTAAGAAGCAGCGGTCATAAGATTGCTGCTCCTTAATGTCTCCACAACCTTTTAGGTGGCGGACGGCAATTATCCCAATCTGCGAATATGCAGGGGGCGTCATTGCACAAGCATTTCACAAGAAATGCTTGTGCAATGTTAGATGTTAAATGCCAACAGCAAATGCTTTTGGCATTTAGCGATGCTGGGAGGACATGATTTGCTACAGTGAATTGTGTCCTCCCGGCACTTGATAAATTGGCCCCTTTGTCTTAGGTTTGGTGGTTGTTTATCAGGGGCTGAGTCTGGGGTCCTCTTAAAATACTGGATGTAGGTCTTTAAATATTTTACATATTTCCTCTAGGGTTGGATTATAAAAAACTACCCCAGGGATCCTTATTGTGCTTTGCTTTTATTGGTATTGGAGAAGCCTTTCCCACAGTGTTTTTATGGCAGATTTCCTTATTTTATATTGTCCTTTCCTTGTAACCCTTTGCTGAAATGGCTCTGCCAGTGTGCTCAGGTGTTTGTCTCAGTCCTCAGAGCAAATGCGGTTGTATCTCATAGCCTGGTTGACACCTTGTTTTGTGTTATTGGGATGGAATTGTGGAGGTGGCTGTACCTGTCTATGGATTTTCTGTATACAGATGACTGTGTCATTGGTGAGAGTTATGGCACAATCCAGGAAGCCCACACTGTGTTTTGAGAAATTCATTTTGAAGTTTATTGATTGGTTGAATAAATTAAATGATTTATGGAAGTCTAGAAGGATTTCTTTTCCTTTGGTCCACATTAGGAAAATGCCATCTTTGTAGTGGTGATATATATATATATATATATATATATATATATATATATATATATGGCTTGGGAGGGGGTGGCTAGGAATCTCTGTTGGCATATTGTGGTGACATTTCACTGCCCATCGCTCTCCCGTTTATTTGTAAGTCGCTATTGTTGTTGAAATTAAAATAGTTGTGTGTGAGTATAAATTCTATAAGCTTGGCAATAGTTTCACTATGATATTTGGGTGTTACTTTGCAGGATGAAAATAATTTAACACAGTCCTCAATTCCATCTTTATGTGGGATGTTACTGTATAAAGAATCTACAACCATGGTTACTAGTATAGTATTTTCAGGTAGTTCTGTGATTTGGCTAAGTTTATTGAGAAAGTCTGTGATGTCCCGTATAAAGCTCAGTGTTAATAATGAGGGGCTTTAGAATACTTTCTATTAGGGCAGATATTTGTTCAGTCAGTGTTCCCATAACTGTTATAGGTCGCCCTGGGTTTCCTGGCTTGTAGATTTTCGGCAGCATGTAGAAAGTCCCCATGTGAGGAAGGCACAAGATTTTCTAATTCTTGCTGTAGGTATTTTGAGAAGGATCTGGTTTTGTGAGTTGGGCTGTATATTTCTTGGTGGGGTCCTGGTCCAATTTTCTATAGCAGTTTCTATCAGACGATGGTCTGTTTCCTTCTGCAACTTAGTCCTGGGTGTTCATGACGACTGCTGATCTGTTCTTGTCGGCTGGCATGATAATAATGTTTTTACTATTCATCAAATTATTCATGGCATATTTCCATAGGTGAGAAGTTTTTTGTGATGTGGTATCAAGGGATGTTACATCCTAGTATAGGTGTGGACACTTTATTATTTTTCATCCTATTATTATCCAGATTGAATGTGGTGCTTTCTTTGTCAAAGAAGAATTCATTAAACCTCAATCTTCTAAAGAATTCTTCCAAGCCTGAGTATAATTGAATGTGGTCCAGTTTTGTGCTAGGACAAAATGATAGAGCCCCTTGGACAAGACTGATTTCTCAGCTATTGACAGGTGATAATTCGAGAGGTTTACAATCTCAGTATCGTCTGCGCTTCTTTGACAGTTGTTAACAATCTCTTCTTGGTTTGGGACACTGATAGTTTCAGTGGATATTAGATTGTTTTCAGTGGTGCAATTGGTTAATCTTTCATTAGGGACGTCTTTGTGCTGTATGAGATTTGCCAGTTTATTATTTTTATTCCTGGTGAGACTCTGTTGTTTCTTCCTGTATAAGTATTCAATTTCTTTAGCTTCACATGTGATTTGTTGAAGATTCTGGGGTAAGGTTTGCTTAATGCAGCGTATTTTTGTTTTCTGTTATATAGATGATGAATTAAAAGATTACGTAGTTTCTCATTGGTTCGTCTGCAGATGTTCTCAGCCACTGGTGAGTTGTGGGTAGTTGAGAGTAGATTCTTAGTTCTGAGTACTTTTAGGATGAGATTCATTTTCTTACAACGGGTAAGAAAAAATATGTCACTGTTGCTGTGTGTTTCATTTCTAATCAATTTGATTATTCGCTTCTTTATGCGGCTATATGCAGTATTTGCCATGGTAATGTAGATTGGTTGAGCCGTAATAATCCAGTAGACAAGATATCGAAATAACCAGAGTATTGCAGTATGATCAAAACTTATTAGAAAAGAAACACAGATCAACAGCGACATATATTTTCTTACCCGTTGAAAGAAAATGTATCTTATCCAGAAAGGACTCTGATTTAAAGGTACAGTCTAGTCCAAAATAAACTTTTCAGATAGAGAAGATAATTTTAAACAATTTTCCAATTTACTTTTATCACCAATTTTGCTTTGTTCTCTTGGTATTCTTAGTTGAAAGCTAAACCTAGGAGGTTCATATGCTAATTTCTAAGCCCTTGAAGGCCGCCTCTTCTCTTAGGGCATTTTGACAGTTTTTCACCACTAGAGGGTGTTAGTTCATGTGTGTGATATAGATAACACTGTGCTCACGCACGTGGAGTTCCAGTGCACAAGCTCTGATTGGCTAAAATGGATGTCTGTCAAAAGAACTGAAATAAGGGGGCAGTTTGCAGATGCTTAGATAGAAGGTAATCACAGAGGTAAAAGGTGTATTTATATAACTGTGTAGGTTAAGCAAACCTAGAGAATGGTTAATAAAGGGATTATCTATCTTTTTAAACAATAAAAATTCTGGCGTAGACTGTCCCTTTAAAAACCCACTCTCAACTACCCACAACTCACCAGTGACTGAGAACTTCTGCGAACAAACTATTGAGAAACTACATAACCTTCTAATTCATCAGCTCTCTGAAAGAGAAAAACAAAAGCTGATATATATATATATATATATATATATAACAAAATCAAGTTGCAGATCCACCCACCAAATGACAACCACCTGGGTGCAAAAATGTCCTTGAATAGTATCCCAGAAGAATGCACTATCTGGCTTTTCTCAAGTGAAAATAACATAAACGCTTGTTATTTTCACTTTGAGAAAAGCCTGAGGGGTCAATTTATCAAAGTGTCAATCTCAGTGCATTCGCCAGCGTCAATACGCTCGCCAGACATCGCGGATCTAAATATGATACCCTTATTTATCAAAAAAGCCGTCAAAAACATGCATGTCAAGTACGGTGCGAAGAGCATCAGACTGTTGTTAACTAACAGTCATCGATGACGCGGTTATTTGGGTTTTTCCCAACTTTATTTATACCATTTAATTACTGTCCATGAACAAGCACATTTCTCTAAAGCTAATCTTTTATTTTTCATCTGTTAATGTCCAAGAAATAGATAGATTTATACCTCAACAAACAAAAGTCATTGTTATATTTATTTGTTATACAAAATAAATCTGTTATATGATACTTTCACATAAATGAATCTGTATTTGTATTTCTAGAAGTCATGATATGCTTTTATCTCATATTTTATTTTTATAAATAACTATTAATGCTAGAATGTGTACATACTGTATATATTTGCACATACAATATATATATATATATATATATATATATATATATATATATATATATATATACAGGGAGTGCAGAATTATTAGGCAAGTTGTATTTTTGAGGATTAATTTTATTATTGAACAACAACCATGTTCTCAATGAACCCAAAAAACTCATTAATATCAGAGCTGAATAGTTTTGGAAGTAGTTTTTAGTTTGTTTTTAGTTATAGCTATTTTAGGGGGATATCTGTGTGTGCAGGTGACTATTACTGTGCATAATTATTAGGCAACTTAACAAAAAACAAATATATACCCATTTCAATTATTTATTTTTACCAGTGAAACCAATATAACATCTCAACATTCACAAATATACATTTCTGACATTCAAAAACAAAACAAAAACAAATCAGTGACCAATATAGCCACCTTTCTTTGCAAGGACACTCAAAAGCCTGCCATCCATGGATTCTGTCAGTGTTTTGATCTGTTCACCATCAACATTGCGTGCAGCAGCAACCACAGCCTCCCAGACACTGTTCAGAGAGGTGTACTGTTTTCCCTCCTTGTAAATCTCACATTTGATGATGGACCACAGGTTCTCAATGGGGTTCAGGTCAGGTGAACAAGGAGGCCATGTCATTAGATTTTCTTCTTTTATACCCTTTCTTGCCAGCCATGCTGTGGAGTACTTGGACGTGTGTGAGGGAGCATTGTCCTGCATGAAAATCATGTTTTTCTTGAAGGATGCAGACTTCTTCCTGTACCACTGCTTGAAGAAGGTGTCTTTCAGAAACTGGCAGTAGGACTGGGAGTTGAGCTTGACTCCATCCTCAACCCGAAAAGGCCCCACAAGCTCATCTTTGATGATACCAGCCCAAACCAGTACTCCACCTCCACCTAGCTGGCGTCTGAGTCGGACTGGAGCTCTCTGCCCTTTACCAATCCAGCCACGGGCCCATCCATCTGGCCCATCAAGACTCACTCTCATTTCATCAGTCCATAAAACCTTAGAAAAATCAGTCTTGAGATATTTCTTGGCCCAGTCTTGACGTTTCAGCTTGTGTGTCTTGTTCAGTGGTGGTCGTCTTTCAGCCTTTCTTACCTTGGCCATGTCTCTGAGTATTGCACACCTTGTGCTTTTGGGCACTCCAGTGATGTTGCAGCTCTTAAATATGGCCAAACTGGTGGCAAGTGGCATCTTGGCAGCTGCACGCTTGACTTTTCTCAGTTCATGGGCAGTTATTTTGCGCCTTGGTTTTTCCACACGCTTCTTGTGACCCTGTTGACTATTTTGAATGAAACGCTTGATTGTTCGATGATCATGCTTCAGAAGCTTTGCAATTTTAAGAGTGCTGCATCCCTCTGCAAGATATCTCACTATTTTTTACTTTTCTGAGCATGTCAAGTCCTTCTTTTGACCTATTTTGCCAAAGGAAAGGAAGTTGCCTAATAATTATGCACACCTGATATAGGGTGTTGATGTCATTAGACCACACCCCTTCTCATTACAGAGATGCACATCACCTAATATGCTTAATTGGTAGTAGGCTTTCGAGCCTATACAGCTTGGAGTAAGACAACATGCATGAAGAGGATGATGTGGTCAAAATACTCATTTGCCTAATAATTCAGCACTCCCTGTATATATATATATATATATATATATATATATATATATATATATATGTGTGTGTGTGTGTGTGTTATGTCAGAAATCTTTTTGCAAACATATTTACATGTCCCTAAATTTATTTTTAATGTTCTAAACAATGTTTTCTCTAATATTGCTGTGTTTATTTATACCACTATATGTATACAGTGTACATTTATTATTATTTTGAGTAGGAATAATTGCAAATATTACATGTAATCAGGGTATCATATGTATTTATTTGCAATCAATGGATATTTTAAGGGCTGGGCAAGTTTTCACTCTGTACCTGTGTAACCCCTCCTTATTGCAATCTAGTTTTAAAAAACACCCCTACACAGGTGTTATAAAATGGGCTGGCATATAAGATGACATTTCTTACTGAAAAAGAAATTCAAGAAAAGGAAGAAATACACTAAAAATATCATGACAGTAAAGAGGTGATTTTAATTTCTTCTGTATCTGATTCATGACAGTTTAATGTTAGGTGGACTATCCCTTTATGCTCTCAGTTTAAGATTATATTGAATCAAAAATCAATTCAAATTTTAAAATCCTTGTCTAAAATATTACACTGTGTGTCCTAATGTCAGCATCAATGTTTATCTTTAATACTAATTTCACATATACATACTTTCAAAGTATAATATATAATGTAACAAATGGCACTTACAAGTTCTGATGAGTGATCAATGACACTAGTATCGAGCAATTTCATTCGTTAGTGATAGTTTATAATGTGTATTTGAATTAGATTGGCTGATGTCATAAATCATTTGATTATGCATATTCCAATCAAAAGTGGTGGAAAAATTCACTAGTGTGTGGGTTATTTAGGAGTTTGCATCAAAACTTGTGCAAAGTGGAGAGTGGGACTTGTATTACATGGCTTAAATATGGTGCACATAGATTTTTCACAAAAAAGAAAAAGGAATTTAGCTATATTATGTTGTGTATTTATTTCATTTTTATCTCTATATCTATTAGTGCAACAAGTTTGGGGCAAAACATTTCAACAAATTTGTAGAAATAATATTGTCCCCTTGCTTTGTAATGAGAAACTAATTTGTAACATAATCCATAAGTAGTAATGTATTTTTCATTTTTATCCCTGTATCTACTAGTGCACCAAATGTGTAGCCATAATATTGTTTGATTTAGAAAGGGTATACAATTGCAGGAAAATACTAAAAAGTTCCTGCACCTGGATCTGGTCCATTGGGAGAACCATAGCGGGGTTAGCTGACGTAGCTGACGCCTCACGTAAATCTGTCACACATTGGTGTGCTTGGTCAGTATGTGAGTACCCATTTGGTATTAGTTAAATTACATATAGTTATACTCTGATTGATCTGCACATGTAGTGCTTTTTGTCTATGCTTCATATATTTACTGCAGCACACCGGAACCTCCAGCTGTGGGTGAGCTGTTACACCCTATAATTCTACAGCCTGCATCTACTAGCACATCAGGGTGCTTTATTAACATGCGAGTATCCATTTGGCTCATATTATTATATTGAGTTTATACATATGTTGGATGATTCCGCACATGAGGCGCCCCTCTGCTCTTTTTTATAATCTGCAGTTTACCCGGATCAGTCGGTGAGGAGGAGGCAGCCAGCGTTTGATAATCCTATATAAGGAGGATTCTCCTAAACCAAAGAAGTGCATACTATTTACTTTGGGACTTTTTTGATTTCTTGAAATTTGTATGTATGCCTACCATAGTTGTTTGTATATTGTATATGGCACACTCTTAACTGCTAAACATCTTTATCCTGTTATATGCACCCCCTTAGATTTTATTATATGAACACAATTTTTTCATTCATAATTCAAATATGCAATTTTAAGCAACTTTCTAATTTGCTCCTATTACCAATTTTTCTTTGTTCCCTTGGTATCTTTATTTGAAAAAGCAGGAATGTAAGATTACGAACCTGACCATTTTTGGTTCAGCACCCTTGATAGAGCTTGCTGAATGGTGGCTGCATTTAGCCACCAATCAGCAAGCGCTATCCAGGTGCTGAACCAAAGATGGGCCATAACCTTCTAAACATACAGTATAATGTTAGCAGTACTGAAAGCCCTGGGATTTGAAGGGGGATTCCTAAAAGCTGTAGAGGGTATATACTCGACTCCCACTGCACATGTCAGAGCCATAGGACACCAATCAGAAAAAATGTATATTCTCAATGGAACGAGACAGGGATGTCCGCTTTCACCTTTAATCTTTGCTCTGTGTATTGAGCCTTTGGCAGCTTATATACGTAACTGTCCAGACATAAAGGGATTAGAGATAGGGAAGGTGCACCATAAAATCACTCTGTTTGCGGACGATGTCCTGCTCACCATCTCAAGCCCACTGAAATCATTACCCTTTGTATATCAAACAATACAACTATTCTCTCAGATTTCTGGATATAAAATTAATGCTGAAAAATGTGAGGCGCTTCCTCTGTCTATTCCAAAACATACCATTAAACTAATCGAAGCAAATTTTGATTTTAAATGGGTACCAGAAGGTCTAAAATATTTGAGAATCAAATTAACAACTCATTCATCCAAATAATATACGGCAAATTATTTACCCCTGTTTAAGACAATTAGATCAGATTTGGGGAAATAGAGGAAAATGGGGTTTTCTTGGTATGGGAGACTGTCGGCTGTTAAAATGACAATTCTGCACAGAATTCTATATCTATTTAGAGTGCTCCCAATTAAAATTAACCCGACAGATTCAGATAGTCTTCAGAGAGATATCCATAAGTTTTTAAGAGACAATAAGCATCAGAGAATACCACACCACATATTGACTAGACATAGACAAGCAGGAGGAGTAGGTGCCCCTAATCTACAAGACTATTATATGGCGGCAAGACTAGCCCAAAATTCCATTCTGGGCAGGAGACAAAATGATGTTCTCTGGGCAGTTTTAGAGGCGGAAATGGCAGGGCAGGAGACTCCGGACAGTATTCCTTGGAATGCCGAACTCTATAAAGATCAGGATACATATCAAAACAAGGTTACACTACTTACTAAACAGCAGTGGGCTTCATCACATCAGTCAAGGAAATTGTTCCCTGAACATTCATTAGTAATACCTCTTAAATATATAATAAACAAGGAATTTAAACATCACATCAAGAAATGGGAAAACAAAGGGTTATATAGAGTGGCAGATATGTTACTTCAAGGAAAGCTATTAACATTCACACAACTCCAGCAAAAATTAGAACCTCTACCATTGCATTGGTTCCTGTATCTCTAGATAACCTCAACAGTACGCACATACCTAGCTAGAAACAAAGAACACACACGACAGACCACATTAGAACATTTATGTATAGCCTCTACTAGGCCAAAAAAAGCAATTTCCAGACTATATGTCTCAATTCAAGAAGCTAAAACCTACTCTAAGACCTCACTGATGTTAAAATGGGAAGCGGACATAGATAGGGAGTTTGAGATAAGGCAGTGGAACGACACATTATATCAGGCTAGTAAAGGCCTTATTAGTGCAGACTTAAGGGAGAACATCTTGAAAACATCCTTCAGATGGTATCTAACTCCAACAAAGACAGCCCATATGGGGACAGGAAGCTCCAATTATTGTTATAGAGGCTGTAGAGTAGTAGGGTCATATATCCACATGTGGTGGGATTGCCCTAAGGTTAGGGGGATCTGGGAGAAGCTGTCTTCCCTATTGAGCACAGTTTTAAATGAGCAGATTGCCCTTACTCCAACACAAGCATTACTGCATGGGAGGGTCCCACACTTGAACAAATATATTAATACCTTTATTAGAATACTATGCACTACAACTAGAATAGCCATAGCCAAATATTGGAAGACGGAAATACCGTCCTGGACGGAGGTATTAGCTAGAATTCAGATGGTATATTTGATGTATGAGTCGACTTCGTTTATACAAGAGACAGAGCAGACGTTTCAGAAGGTTTGGTTTTACTGGATAACAGAGAGTGGCAATAGTCGGAAGTAAATTATTACCTAACCAAAGGTTGGGGAATTGATGGAGATATAAGTTATCTCAGGGAGAAAAGAAAAGAGAAGGGAGATAGGGACATGACCCAATCTGCTGATGTATAAGAAAGAAAGAAAGAGAAAAGAGATATACAGCTAGATATAGAAGTACTGATTACCTATATAGAAGGTGAAATGTACAGTGACAACTTGAAATTCCATGCTACTATTATGTATGTTCTTTTTTTTGTTTTCTTTTGTTTTGTTGTTTTTGTTTTTTTCCCATTCTCTGTTGGTTTTATTGTTAGTATGTTATAGGGTTCCAAACCCCCATGTTAAGACTTTCCCTACTCTGGACAATATACTCAAAGAGTTTTAAGAAGATTATTAGAGGGAAATTGCAATGAAAATAAATCACTCCTCCACACTCTACGAACAAGACTATGTCACCATCATTGGTTAAAGTCTTTGAAAGAAAAAAGTAAGGTTGATCTTAGGACAGAAATCAAGAAAACACGTATGCAGACTATTAAGAGACCTAACGAGAGATAGACCGCTCTCCGTATGGGAACTATCCTGGCTAAGGGACTTTTTCTATGAAACATAAAATCTGTATTTAATGTTGTGATATATTCTAAAGATAACCTGTATGTAAACCTTATGATTTTGGTGATGGAGGAGGGAGATTAATAAAAAATTATTTCACCTAAACATACAGTATATTTTATAGTTATGTGGCAGCATGAGCGTAACTATATATTGCTGTCACAGGGGATTTTTCTTTAATCCTTTATCGGTTGCTTTACAAAAGCACACAGGTCCCTCTTGTCCCAGTGCTGGTCCCATTACTCTGGCAAACTGTACCACTCACATGTGTACTGCCCTCATCACTGCTCTGACAAATGGCTGGTGTTGATGACGTTACTGGGTTTCCTCTGTGGGCAGAGCATGTCCGTTCCCTGCTCTGGCTGTGAAAAAGACACTGTGGTCATGTGAACGCAGGTATAGGGACATAGGCGATGAGTTCCAGTTTGCGCATTCGTGGGTTGGTGCGATCTACAAGGAGCTGACGTAGATCATAGAATCCAGATTGCCCACCGTTATTGGCTAATGCAAATTAGCCTCATGTTTGATTTGGAAATGTGCCAAGTTTTGCTTCAAGATTGTGGCAAAACAATTAGAAATAAATAAAATGCAAGGTATTTGAGCGCTTTCTTATGACAAAGCCATCTATACAATGATTGATAATAATTTTTACCTTTCTTATCCCTTTAACCAATCAAGATTGCAGATGGGCAAGTTTACTGTAAAACTGAGTCAATTTACACTTCTGATTTGCATTGGAGCAAGAGATTGTATGGTGGTTGCTGGTGATGGAACATGTAGTGTGATGAATCTGTTATGGGGAGACCTGGGGATATATAGATTGTTGGACGGTATTTGTGATGGGAGGGAATTGTGTAGAGGGAAGAGTACTGGTGAGGACAGTCATGCAGATGGGACTATCAATGGGTTGGAACATTTAGTTGTGTTAGCTATTGGGGAGGGGTCTCTAGGTGGGGTACATTAGATATTAGTACTGGTGAGGAGAGTCATGCAGATGGGACTATCAATGGGTTGGAACATTTAGTGGTGTTAGCTATTGGGGTGGGGTCTCTAGGTGGGGAACATTGGATATTAGTACTGGGAGCTAATGTAGAGGGGACTATCAATGGGTTGGAACATATAGTGGTGTTAGCTATTGGGGAGGGGTCTCTAGGTGGGGTACATTAAATATTAGTACTGGTGAGGAGAGTCATGCAGATGGGACTATCAATGGGTTGGAACATATAGTGGTGTTAGCTATTGGGGAGGGGTCTCTAGGTGGGGTACATTAGATATTAGTACTGGGAGCTAATGCAGAGGGGACTATCGATGGGTTGTGAACATATAGTGGTGTTAGCTATTGGGGAGGGGTCTCTAGGTGGGGTACATTAGATATTAGTACTGGGAGCTAATGCAGAGGGGACTATCGATGGGTTGTGAACATATAGTGGTGTTAGCTATTGGGGAGGGGTCTCTAGGTGGGGTACATTAGATATTAGTACTGGGAGCTAATGTAGAGGGGACTATCGATGGGTTGTGAACATATAGTGGTGTTAGCTATTGGGGAGGGGTCTCTAGGTGGGGTACATTGGATATTAGTACTGGGAGCTAATGTAGAGGGGACTATCGATGGGTTGTGAACATATAGTGGTGTTAGCTATTGGGGAGGGGTCTCTAGGTGGGGTACATTGGATATTAGTACTGGGAGCTAATGTAGAGGGGAATATTGATGGGTTGTGAACATATAGTGGTGTTAGCTATTGGGGAGGGGTCGCTAGGTGGGGTACATTGGATATTAGTACTGGGAGCTAATGTAGAGGGGAATATTGATGGGTTGTGAACATATAGTGGTGTTAGCTATTGGGGAGGGGTCGCTAGGTGAGGTACATTGGATATTAGTACTGGGAGCTAATGTAGAGGGGACTATCGATGGGTTGTGAACATATAGTGGTGTAAGCTATTGGGGAGGGGTCGCTAGGTGGGGTACATTGGATATTAGTACTGGGAGCTAATGTAGAGGGGACTATTGATGGGTTGTGAACATATAGTGGTGTTAGCTATTGGGGAGGGGTCGCTAGGTGGGGTACATGGGATGTCAGGCTAGACTGTCGTTTTGTGATACAGGATCACAGTAGAGTAAATTGCAGTTCAGGGCCTGGTCATTCGCAGTTGAATTGTCTGGTTCAAAAGGCCACCAAGTATCAGTTAGGGTTAAATGTGGCTGTAGGATGTCACTGTATTGTACTGCTGGTTTAATGCAATAAAGAGTATTTTAAGACAACTATAGCTATTGGGGAGGGGTCTCTAGGTGGGGTACATTAGATATTAGTACTGGGAGCTAATGCAGAGGGGACTATCGATGGGTTGTGAACATATAGTGGTGTAAGCTATTGGGGAGGGGTCGCTAGGTGGGGTACATTGGATATTAGTACTGGGAGCTAATGTAGAGGGGACTATTGATGGGTTGTGAACATATAGTGGTGTTAGCTATTGGGGAGGGGTCGCTAGGTGGGGTACATGGGATGTCAGGCTAGACTGTCGTTTTGTGATACAGGATCACAGTAGAGTAAATTGCAGTTCAGGGCCTGGTCATTCGCAGTTGAATTGTCTGGTTCAAAAGGCCACCAAGTATCAGTTAGGGTTAAATGTGGCTGTAGGATGTCACTGTATTGTACTGCTGGTTTAATGCAATAAAGAGTATTTTAAGACAACTACAGCTACAAGTTGATTTTTTTATTTTAAAGAAGGTTTTGTGAGCGAGCTACTGACTGAGGCACATACCAGTAACAGTTGCAACATCCGTCACTATAATGCGGGCTCTGCGCTAGTGCTTGAGCCAATCACCTGAACATCTAAAGCATAATGACTACAATACAGATAGAAGCCAGTTCTAGCTATCTGTGGCTAATTATAGCAAGTCACATGGGATTTAACTCTTGCTTAGTTAGTTTAAAAAAGAGATTTTCCTATAGAATGATATGAGATATTATGGTGACCTACCCTTCCCTTGTCAGTACTCTCTGCACATTTCTGCCAAGTAATCACTGACCACAGTTGTCTTGCAGATAGTTTTTACATTTTGAGTCATTTTTGTAGTAATGAAAACAGCGATGTGCTGCAGCGTTAATAAGGCTCATTTATACACAAATGTAACCAGGACAAACTAATTATTGCACAGTTTTGGATCAGATTTCATGTTGGCACTGAGCGAGCACATTTTTGGCAGCTACTGATCGGTGTCCTTACTTCCCTCTAAACCTGAAGTCTACAAATAGAGATTAGTGCTAGACTCCAGGAGAGGAGGAGGGAACAACAGCTTTGGTGTAACTGTGGCCCAGGTCCGGTGCCACAACTCCCCATTAATCAGGAGAGACAGAAGAAGAGCCATGTTATCTATCTAATAAATGAAACAATAAACCAACAGGACAATGCGACTGCTCTTGTTACACATCTCTTCCTTTTTGTCCTGTCCTTTTTATTTTCTCCTGTACTCATCTTTCTATGTGTAAATCCATTTTTATTGTGCCGTGTTCTCATCCGGCTGTCACACCAGACTGAGCACGACGTGAGCAGGAACTGAGCAAGGTTTAGTCTGGTATCTCATTTTTCAGAATAAATATATATTATTGGCTCTGCCTCTACACTTAGAGGAAATACAGGATAAATGTTACATTTTATAGTCAATAACTGAAAAGTCATTTCAGAGTTTTGTACTGAAATACTCCAAAGTCTGCAGAGTGAAGAATGGTTTTCTGCATAAAAGGGAAAAAATACAAACTTTATAATCAGTAATCAATAAATAACAACTTGCAGCAACATTACAACTTATATATTGCAGAATTCCACACAATTAATATCTGTCCCATCTGTGCGCTGCGGTTCACTCTCCAGCCTCTATTATAATAAAGAAAACAGAATCTATTTTGTAGCTGTTCCCCTTTGTGCAAACTCCGGTACTCTTAATTATTTTATCTGATTTGCTTTATTCACTTGATATCCTTTGTTGATATATTTATATTTAATAATAAAAAGTGCATTATTTTCTATGTGAAGAACATAGGAATGTAAAATATGCATTTTGTGCATGGGTTCTCCCATTACGTTTTTTGTTTTTGATGAGATTTCTTTGAGATTACAGAACAAAATCTTGTCTAAATAAACAAAGGGTGATATACCTTTAGGAAATGTTTTCATCTCTGAGGGCGAAAAGGTAAATAGTATAAAAGAGGAGGAAACTCATGAAACAGTAGCCCATAAGTAGCCCAAGTAACTTCCATTGTGGGGTGAAACGCGGGTCGGCATCTGATTGGATTATTCGCCCACAACATCGCTATCAGTTTTCCTGCAGACTTACATGCTGGAGAAAGCGGTTTATCTGCTTTTCATTCTCGAACTTTTAGTGATATACATCTCCAAGAAATATTTAATTCTCTAACTTGCAAGTTTCATTATAAGGAAGACACAGTTGGGCCTATTTATCAAGCTCCAAACGGAGCTTGACGGCCTGTGTTTCTGGCGAGTCTTCAGACTCGCCAGAAACAAAAGTTATGGAGCAGCGGTCACAAAGACCGCTGCTCCATAACCCTCTCCGCCTGCTCTGAGCAGACGGACAGGAATCGCCGGAATTCAACCCGATCGAGTACGATCGGGTTGATTGACACCCCCTGCACCGAGTCTGCAGGGGGCGGCGTTACACCAACAGCTCTTGTGAACTACTGGTGCAATGCTGAATACGGACAGCGTATTGCTCTCCACATTCAGCGATGTCTTGCGGACCTGATTCGCACTGTCGGATCAGGTCCGCAAGACGTTTGATAAATAGGCCCCAGTGAATTCAGTGAATTGAATTAGAATCACTTGGATTAAAAATGATTGCCTAGATTACAAGTTGAGCATAAAAATATTAGCGCTATTGAACGATAACACCGCTCCAGTTTAATCAACAGCGCTCCTCTTCTTGCACTCGAATTACAAGTTGAAAGTAAAATGGTTGTGCTCCAGCTAAAGCCTCAGGATCGCTAACATTTGGAGGTTGGATACAGCAGCCACACTAATTCCATTTCCCGATAGACTTCAATGAGCTGCGCTACGAAACTGTGTTCTTGCTTTCACTCGAGTGCTAACCTAAAGTTGCACTAAGCAAAGTGCATTAAGCCAATCTGATGATGCAGTAACAAATCGTTGAAATAACATTGTTCTTCACTCAGAAGAATTCCAAGTCAGGCACACCTCATTCTATTTAGGGCTATTTATCACGCATGCTCGTGCGTAACTCCAGTAGATGGATGATTTTTGTGCGTGTCGAGTAGTGCATGTATTACAAGTTGAAAGTAAAAGGTTTTTGCACAAACTCTAATTCAACGAGCAAAAAAAAATGAACTTCAAGTATTACAACCATGTTAAAATTTTCTCCAATAGACTTCAATTGACAGCGAAAAGGGGAAAAAATAAACTAACACCTTTGCTCATGTGCAAACCCGACTGCATTTTCTTAAATGTACTAACCCGACATTAAATAATAGGCGACATTAGGCGGATCAGACTGATATACTACAGGAAAGTTCTACTATGTGAAAAGCATTACTGGGCTATAAAGACGCTGCACCCAGGTGGTAAATCGCCAGAGAAAAGGCTAACAATGGTATTGAGCTGGTTGTTTGTTCCTGTGAGTGCTCTTCTCTCTGTATTTATTTATATATATTGCACCCTGGCAAGTTGACCTAGTTGTGCGAGTGCTCTCCAACTGCTTTTATATATATATATATATATATATATATATATATATATATATATATATATATATACATATATATATATATATATATATGTGTGTAAAAATGTAACCAGCTTCCAAGATATAAGGAACCCTACAACTAAAATACTGACAGGGAACCTTAGTGCACGGAGTTCTAAAATACTGAATATATAAAAGGAAAAAAAGTTAAGTAGAGCTAATCCAGCACACCTCATATAAGGGCTAAATCCAAATGCACCATACACGCAAAAAGAGAGGAGAAAAAAACTCCCAAAAGTCCTGCAATAAGGTCTAAATTTAGTCACATTTAAGATATGTATACAGAAATTCCCATAGAAAACTATAGGAATGTGAAGAGTGATTGTTCAAATTAATAAAGAGTCCCAAACCAAATTTCTTCAGGGTACCCCACTCAGCTCGACAAATTATATCCACTGTTGGAACTTAAATATAGTCCGGACAAAGAACATGGCATATTAAAGGGCACAGTTCAACAAGTATGGCAGCAGAAAATCAGCTAATCCTCCCAGAGTGATATCTTCCCAGGGTGAATATCAAAGACAATGCAGAAGTGCTCACCGGACCTTATGTCTGATATCGATCTCCCTTCAATAGCCGGCTCAAGGTCCTCCGAGAGCTACCCCTTTAATATCCACTCACCGGATTGTTGTGGGCTGCATCAATCTGAACACAGTTTGGGAGCTGATCACTCATCAAGCTACCAATACTGATGATCGTGTCTGCCAACCTTAACGTATATCCGGGTATCCAGTGTATATAGTCGTGTCAGCCAAACTTCAGATATACACAACAGTATCATGGATACTCCTCACAATTCCTAGACAACACGTCACACTTAACAGCGGGGCGTGACCTCATAGCGATACGTTTGTTTCACCCTTCTTAGTATGTATGGGCTTTCTCAAGCATCATGTTTGATTGACAGGTGTAACTGTCTTTATATAGACAGCCTTAATGGTAATGGTGAAATTGACCAATCAAATTGCTCACATTAGACATTGGCATAAATTCAAGCTAAATATATTTATAATGGATTATTTCCCTCTTCTATACATACCACAATTAATTGAGAGAGGGGAAGTTCATTTAACATATATCACATCCCAAAATATCATCAATTTCTAGCTATATATTTTTTCACCCTTTACATACACTGAGATTATTCTCTAAACCCAGTGCTTACGTAACGCTAAAAATGTAGCGGTACCGCACTTTCTTTAGCGCTGCCGTTACAAGTTACAGAAAAACATTTTTGTGTTGTGCGATATGGTGCAATAAGCTCCATACCGCACAAAAGCCAAGTCCTGACTGGACGTGCTTGTGCACGTTTTCCCCCATAGTCATCAATAGAGAAAAAAAACACCAGCGGTTGCAGAATCGCAATCCCCATTGATGTCTATGGGGACAAGAAAGTTATGTATAAAACAAACACCGTAGCATAAACTCCTAGTCTAAATGCCCCTAATCCGCTGCTCCCCGACATCGCCCACACTAAATAAAGTGATTAACCCCTAAACCCCCAACCCCCCCACATCGCAACTACTAAAATAAACCTGTTAACCCCTAAACCGCAACAATAAACTTGAAAGGGCCTTTGTAGGACATTGCCCTAAGTTAAACAGCTATTTTACATAAAAAAAATTACAAAGTGCCCCCTAACAGTAAAACCTAAGCTACCCATTGCCCCTAAAGGGGCATTTATATGGGCATTGCCCTTAAAAGGGCAATCAGTTATTTAGTGCCCATTAAAAAAGAAAAAATCCCTAATCTAAAAAAAAAAACAACCAAAAAAATAACACTAACCCCGAAATAGGTACTCACGATTCCTGAAGTCTAGCGGTGAAGGTCTTCTTCCAGGCGGCTTCTTCTTCATCCAGCGTGGGGACATATTCTTTCTTCATCCAGAGCGAAGGCGGCGCAGAGTGAAGACGGCACAGAGTGAAGGTGGCCGCGGAGCGAAGGCAGCCGCGGAGCAGGAACGGCGGTAGTTATATTGTAACTGTGGGTGTTAGGTTTAGGGGTTAATAGTTTAATTTAGTGTGTTGCAGTGTGGGGGGGTCGGTAGTTTAGGGTTTAAAAGGTTTATTATATTATTTGCATTGCGGGGGGGGGGTTTAGGGGTTAATAGGAAGTTTATGGGTGTTAGTGTACTTTGTAAACATTTTTGTTATGAGTTTTGTGAAACATTTTTGTTTTGAGGAATGGATCGTGGCAGTATAAGCTATAACTATGGCGGAATAGCCAGTCCGCACAACCTGTAATACGGGTGACTTGAAAATTCCACACTCAAAAGCCATTTTTTGAGTGTGAAATGGAGAGTTGCGGTACAGGCTAAAATGCTAGCGATATAGCTGTACCACCACGATTTGTAATATGGGTGACCTGCCATTCCGCGTGCAAAGGCCAATTTTTCAGCGGTATAGTCGTACAGCAAAACTTGTAATTTAGGTGAATGAAAGCACATTTGATTTTTTTATATACTGTACTGTATAAAGTTTGCACAAATAATTAATGATACACTGTTTGAAATCAGATCATTTCTAACTATCAAAATCATCACTTCACAATCGCCTAGATTACGAGTTTGGTGTTAGCCTTAAAAAGCAGCATTGAGAGGTCCCAACGCTACTTTTTAATGCCCGCTGGTATTACAAGTCAGGCAGGAAAGGGTCTACTGCTCACTTTTCTTCCGCCACTCGAGGCTACCACAAATTCCCTTACGTCAATTGCGTATCCTATCTTTTTAATGAGACTTGCCTAACACTGGTATTACAAGTCTTGGAAGAAGTGAGTGCTAGACCCTCTCATGTCCAGACTCCTACCGCATTTAAAAGTCAGTAGTTAGGAGTTTTATAGGCTAACGCTGGAACATAAAACTCTTAACTAAAGTGCTAAAAAGTACACTAACACCCATAAACTACCTATTAACCCCTAAACCGACCCCCCCCCCCCACATCGCAAACACTATAATAAAAATTTTTAGCCCCTAATCTGCCGACCAGACATCGCCGCCACCTACTTTATACTTATGAACCCCTAATCTGCTGCCTCTAACATCGCCGACACCTACATTATATTTATTAACCCCTAATCTGCCGCCCCCAACGTCGCCGCAACCTAACTACACTTATTAACCCCTAATCTGCCGACCGGACATTGCGGCCACTTTAATAAATGTATTAACCCCTAAACCGCTGCACTCCCACCTCGCAAACACTAGTTAAATTTTATTAACCCCTAATCTGCCTGCCCTAACATCGCCGACACCTACTTACATTTATTAACCCCTATTCTGCCACCCCCAACGTCGCCGCTACTATATTAAAGGTATTATCCCCTAAACCTAAGTCTAAACCTAACCCTAACCCCCCCTAACTTAAATATAATTTAAATTAACCTAAATAAATTTAACAAAATTAAATAAATTATTTCTATTTAAAACTAAATACTTACCGATAAAATAAACCCTAAGCTAGCTACAATATAACTAATAGTTACATTGTAGCTAGCTTAGGATTTATATTTATTTCACAGGCAACTTTGTATTTATTTTAACTAGGTACAATAGTTATTAAATAGTTAATAACTATTTAATAATTACCTAGCTAAAATAAGTACAAAATTACCTGTAAAATAAATCCTCACCTAAGTTACAATTACATCTAACACTACACTATCATTAAATAAATTACCTAAACTACCTACAATTAATTATAATTAAATTCAATAAACTAAATTACGAAAAAAAAAACCCACTAAATTACGATAAAAAATAAACACTAAATTACAGAAAATAAAAAAAATTACTAGAATTTTAAACTAAATCTTATGGTTTATTTTATCGGTAAATATTTCGTTTTAAATAGGAATAATTTATTTAATTGTAGTTATTTTATTAAGATGTATTTAAATTATATTTAAATTAGGGGGGTTAGGGTTAGACTTAGGTTTAAGGGTTAATAACTTTTTTATAGTGGCGGCGACGTTGGCGGCGGCAGATTAGGGGTTAATTAATTTAATATAGTTGCTGTGATGTTGGGGGGCAGATTAGGGGTTAATAGGTGTCGGCGATGTTGGGGGCAGCAGATTAGGGGTTAATACATATAATGTAGGTGGCGGCGGTGTCCGGAGCGGCAGATTAGGGGTTAATAGTAAAATTCAGGTGGCGACGATGTCGGGCGGCAGATTAGGGGTTAATAAGTATAAGATTAGGGGTGTTTACACTCGGGGTTCATGTTAGGGTGTTAGGTGCAGACATATTTTTTCTTTCCCCATAGGAAACAATGGGGCTGCGTTAGAAGCTGGACGCTGCTTTTTTGCAAGTGTTAGGCTTTTTTCCAGCCAGCTCAGCCCCATTGTTTCCTATGGGGAAATCGTGCACGAGCACGTTTAGCCAGTTTACTGCTACCGTAAGCAACGCTGGTATTGAGGTGAGATGTGGAGCTAAATTCTGCTCTACGCTCACCTTTTTGCGGCTAGCGCCGGGTTTAAAAAAATCTGTAATACCAGCGTTGTCTTAAGGGAGCGGTGGAAAAAAAAGGAGAGTTAGAGCCGCAAGCCTTACTGACAAAAACTCGTAATCTAGCCATGGATATATACTGTATCAGTCATTCTGGTTTTAATTTCATAAGTCATATATTTAAAGGGATAGGAAAGTTAGCATTAAACTTGCATAATTCAGATAAAGCCGGTCATTTTAAAACACTTTTAAATTCACTTCTATTTTCAAATGTGCTTCATTCTCTTAGTATCCCTTGCTAAAAAATGAATACGCACATATCCTACACTAGTGGGAGCTGCTGCTGCTAATTGGTGCCTGCACACATTTGTCTCTTGTGATTGGCTAAATAGGTATTTTCAGCTTCCTGTCAGTAGTGCAATGCTGTTCCTTCAGCAATGGATAACAAAAGAATGAAGAAAATTTGATAATAGAATTAAATTGGAAAGTTGTTTAAAATTGTATGTTCTATCTGAATAATAAAAGAACATTTTGGGGTTTACTATCCCTTTAATATAGTTAGCCATTAAATATTATTGCCAAATAAATTATATTAACTCTTAACCACATCAACAATGGATAAATAATATGTCAACCATTCATAATTTTCCTCATAAATCCTCTTATGACACACTATTTAGAGGTAGGTAGATTATCATAGACTGTTGCACTAAATATAAAGCAATGTTATTCTAAAATAAATGGTGCAAAGTTTAATTCTTCATTCAAAGCAAGTAGCTGCAATGAATCCATATTGTAGATCCATTTGCACTGTGCTTTCAATAACAGTTTATCAATATCTCCTCCTCTAGACTCCAAATCAATCAATTCTAAACCCATCCAGCGTAAATCCTTATCACTACTGTTGTGACATTCCATGAAATGTCTGGCTACACCACTGCTTTTTATTCTTTTGTTTATAATCTCCCTCCTTTGTTCTTTAATTCTTTCTAGTCACAGAATCATTTAGAAAACTAACAGATTAGATCTCTGGTTAATTTTATAAATGTGGCCCAAATAACCCCAAAACAAAGTGTAGTGTATTTTATCAAAAAATAAAGATAGCAGCATCCTATTGCATCCGAAGCCATCATCAAAACACATTAACCCCATAAATGCCACATGTATCTTAGCATGATAGGCATATTTCTATAGTCACAGCAGAAATCTACAAATGACATGTTTTATGTTCATTTTAATATTTGATTGTATGTCACACTCGCACTGTCACATTTATCAATGACAGTACTGGGGTGTTTATAACAGGGCTTTAAAATACAATTGTGCGCTTCAACCGCACCACTGCTAATCCATCTGAAAGTGAAAGCTTATTGTATGTTGTCATGATGGGCAGACTAGGCACCATTTTTCTATTGCTATATGGTCACTTTTAAACTCTGGTATTACAGGTGTTGTAGGTATAGGTGTACCGCACACCTTTTTGGTCGTCACGCAACGTAAGTACTGCACTTTTTCAATGGGATTGGAACAGCCAATAGAATGCAAGCTCAATCCCATTGGCTGATTGGGTCAGCCAATAGGATTGAAGCTCAATCCTATTGGCTGATTGCATCAGCCAATAGGATTTTTTACCCTTTAATTCCTATTGGCTGATAGAATTCTAACAGCCAATCGGAATTCAAAGGACGTCATCTTGGATGACGTCCCTTAAAGGGAACCTTCAGTGTTCGGCTGGGACCGTATGAATAGGATGCTCCACGCCGGTTGTCTTGAAGATGGACCCGCTCCGCGCCGGAAGGATGAAGATAGAAGATGCCGTCAGGATGAACTTCTGCTCGTCTGGATGATGACTTCTTGCCACTTGGATGAAGACTTCTCCCAGCTTTGTTGAGGACTTCTTGCCGCTTAGATGAGGACTTCGCCGGCTGGATGAGGATGGATGTCCGGTCTTCCAAAACTGTAAGTGGATCTTCGGGGGTTAGTGTTAGGTTTTATTAAGGGTGTATTGGGTGGGTTTTATTTTTAGCTTAGGGTTTGGGCAATGTAAAAGATCTGAATGCCCTTTTAAGGTCAATGCCCATCCAATTGTCCTTTTCAAGGCAATGGGTAGCTTAGTTTTTTTTAGATATAATTTTATTTGGGGGGGGGTGGTTGTGTGGGTGGTGGGTTTTACTGTTGGGGGGTTGTTTGTATTTTATTTGCCAGGTAAAAGATCTGATATCTTTGGGGCAATGCCCTGCAAAAGGCCCTTTTAAGGGCTATTGGCAGTTTAGTTTGGGCTAGAGGTTTTATTATTTTGGGGGGCTTTTTTATTTTGATACGGCTATTAGATTAGGAGTAATTAGTTTAAATGTTTGATCATTTCTTTTTTATTTTGTGTATTTTTAGTTTGGTTTTTTTTTGTGACTTAGTTAATTGTATTTGATTAATGTAATTTATTTAATTTTAGTGTAATGTTAGGTTTTACTGTAAGACAGGTTAGGTTTTATTTTTCAGGTAAATTTGTATTTATTTTAACTAGGTAGTTAGTAAATAGTTAATAACTATTTACTAACTAGTCTACCTAGTTAAAATAAATACAAACTTGCCTGTGAAATACAAATAAAACATAAGCTAGCTACAATATAACTATTAGTTATATTGTAGCTAGCTTAGGTTTTATTTTACAGGTAAGTATTTATTTAGTTTTAGGTATTAATTGTAATTTTTTTTTTTTTAAATAGTTTTTTTATTGAAGTCATAAACAAATATAACAATAATGAAACGTCCAACAATAGTAACAAAGGAGAATAGTACAGTACTAATACCATGATCTTGCCAAGTAAACAACACAAGTTATGCCAACATTGTATACATTCAAAGATTTAAAGAGTAGTACTCTATGGTGAGTGGTAAAAGAATGGAGAAGCTATAGCTGGTTAGTGTTATGAAGGAGCATGGAGGTTTACTAGGCAATAAATCTAAATAGAAGGGGCATATAAATCCCGTTTATTAAAGGTATTAGTAAAGAGTTTGGACTATCCAGATTGAGACCTCAGTTTTTATTTTTTATATGATATGTAGACTAGAAGTGACCCCACCTTGTGATGGATAAATACACCATAAAATATTAATTTAGAAAATATAAAAGCAAGGAAGGGTTGGTTTTATGGGGGTAGAGGGAGGGGGAAGATAGAGTATATTCTCCACATTATCATGAGAAGTATTTATAGCGTTATATAAACTAGTAAAAGTAAGATAAACATGGATTGGCTTGTGTTTGGCCACTTATGGACCAAATTAGCGGGGAGAGGGATAAGGGGGCGCAGCGGACAGGAGCCGCTCAAAGTGGAGTGGGGAGGGGAATGGGGGGGCGGAGCCAAATAGGACATGAGAGCAGGTATGGAAAGACTTATTGGATAGATATAAGGGTGGGCTTCACAGGGGGGACCTGTTATTTACATGACTACTGGGATGGGCATGGCTCCATCAGAGCGAAGTAATTATCTAAATATAGTGTTATGCTTATATAATGAGAAAATAATGACAAATGCATAGAATATGCGACCAGGGTAAAACCAGAGCTCAATTATGGGAAGTAAGGGGCCTTATTAGTCACTCTGTAGTATTATGTGGAGAGGGGGGCTGTAGAATGTTCGGGATATAGAGAATCTCCGGATGAGCCCCTCTCCTAGGGGAGTGTCATCTATAGACGAAGCTGGAAAAAGGAGTGGGGATATGACCCGCCGGCAATAAGCTCCGGCGGGAAAGGGAGGAGAGAGGCTTATCATGGACAAGAGTTCCCTTTTTTAATAAAGTGAGCTATAACTAGAAGAGGTGAGAACTAGGACATATAAACACAAACATACATATCCTCAAAACTAACATATAAATGCAATCATTACAACAGGTAGGCAATGTTTTAGGTATAAAGCTGGAATTTGTCAAAGGCCCCAGAATACAGCTGTTAGGCAGAAGGATGTCATGACCGTGGAGCATGTGCTGGTGATATATTCTACTTATGCATCTAATGTGCCTAGTATTACTATGTATCCTGGTATGGAGCAGGGGGCACAGGAGACTGAAAGAGATTAGCACGTAAGTCTATGAGAATCAAATGTCATGAGAGATATATAAAACAAGCTAGATAGCGCATTATGTTCTGTTCAAAAGGCCTTCTCTTAGGGCAACTTAGGCCCGAATAGCAGACTACTCATAGAAAACAACTATGTAAGTAACCAACACAAGAACCACCCAGCTGCAAAACTAGCGACTCTCAGCATATATCATACACATATTATGTGGCTACATAGGAGGAACATTTGGATATAATATGTAGATGCGCACGTTTAAAGCTAGTCGCCAAGGTAGTACCGCTCTAGGCAGCCAGGGTTAAATCCTCTGGTTAAAATATAGTGCATGAGACTAGTGGCCACATATATAAAACCAAGACATACTAGCAATAGTATAGACATAAAAGGCTTAATTCCTGCCTAATCCCACTCAGATAGGGCATATTCCTGTATAGCAGCCAAAGCACTTTTCCCCTCTTGTATATATAGGTTATCTAAACCGAGCTCTACGGAGTAGGATCAGTTAGCTAAGGTAACACATAACAATCTATTATACACAAATGCGCAATGAGAGCAAGGGAAAACATTTTTAACATTAACTTAAGCATCTATATTGTTATCTTTATTAAACAATCTGTTGGAAATCAGACCTTATAAATTGTGCAAGCTTTTTAATTTAGATGGGGAGGGGGCTATGTCAAGAATAGTTGCTTAAGATTAAAGGGGGATGGTGTGGAGAGTAGGCAGTAAAATTATGACAATATGTGTTAGGGTAGTATGGCAATCACATTAGAAAAATGTGCAGTGAATACTGAATTAACAATGCATATATACCATTCTAAAGCTATGAAAGGCTATGTTGCCAGGTATAGAGCGAATGTGTATTACCCCCGACAAAGTAGTGTGCATGGGGTGGGGGATAACTAATATATACTTTAGTCTCCTTCATTATATACAATATATAGTATTATTATGGGGTGGGTTGAAGTGCTACTAGAGACAGAAATTGCGGTATAAAAGCTTCCCTGGTTCAGCGCCCGTCTGGGGGAGTATATAATACAAGTTTTGCACCTCTCATCGTTTCAATACAAGGCAAAGGAGTTAGACGAGAGAGAGTATAAACAAAAATCATGGCTACTGATTAAATATATATACACAGCTGCTAACATAAAAACACATGAAAATGACTTTACTCAGTATACTGGGATAGTCGTACGTATTTAGAAATTATTTATATGACAGCGAATATATATGAACTCTTCGCACCATATATTAAATATCATGGGGAGACTGAGTGCTTTTGTTGTTTAAATCTACAGGGGTGATGGTATTCACAAGTACCTATATATGGGGAATATATGATCTCACTTTGTATTATGACTCATAGCTCTAGGTTTGCAAGGAATAGTATAGAAGGGGACCAATATTGATAATGGACTATATACACATGCTTGAACAGTAATTGCAAAAATTAAGGTAGGAAGCTTCTGGGTAAATAAATGTCTTGTAGTGAGCTTAAGCTGTGATCTAGCTGTTTATGCATAAATCACTTGGAGTGTAGATAGCCTAGATATCCCTAAACTTATGAGCAAAGTATACCCTATTTAGCAAATCTGAAGATCTAACCACATATAGGCACCCCTATACTGGAAAATCAGCTGGTAATATAATTATGTCTAAACAGCGTGCTGCTTAAAGGAAAGCAGAAGTAAGAAACAATATGGCAGAAACCAACTTCATGATGTTAAGTATTAAAAGATATAAATACTTATAATCTATGTATATATATATAAAACTATATGTTGGTGAAGCCTAATAGTCGGTAGATGGGTATTCAATGAAGTATAACTACTATAATAACATTAGAAATGCACAATGAACATATAATCTTCAGAAATGCCCAAAAGTTCATACATAATTTTCATGGACGACTGAGTCTTAATGATTGTTTAAGGAGAGTCAGGATTCTAATGTTATAATTCTAAGCAATTGTGAGGCTATACCTTGTAGGTAAATTCAATCCAAAATAGTCTACAGGCGAGATCCAGACCCCTATATCAACAAAGAACAGAAAAACAAGTCTGTTGTCTAACTGAGCTATGCAGCTCTGTATTACTGTGTCAGCCTACCCCAGATCGCCTCTGTGCTGGCAAATGCGTTGCAGTATAGGTCTGCCTAAGTACCGGATTGTCCCTTTGAAAGTTGCTCCTCCGACTCTGCAGGGCAAGATCAACATTAAGCAGCAAATCATAAGCGTGTGAGATCTCCGCTGGCTGAAGCCCATAGATTGTTGCCGTCTTCACCGGTCTCAGATCAGCCTCATCAGACCCCTCTATGCGCTTGAATGAGGTATGTGGGGAGCGTGGATGAGGAGAGAGGAGGGTCGGGAGATGGTGACCGGCAATCATCAGGTTGAGTTCTGTGGGGTACGACATTACAACCGCAGCACAGAGCGGGACATCAGGTAGTGGCCGCGTCGGGTCGTAACACTCTGATTCCTGTGGGATGGCTGCCACTGTTTGTTCTGACTTCTCTTTTTGTGTGGGCTGAGAAGAATATGGAGCAAACGATGAGTCCCTTGACCCGTTCCACACAGAAGAGTCACAGGAGGGCTGGAGAGAGGCGCCATCTTGATTGCGCAGATCTGAAATGAGAGCCCGTAAGTCATGAAAGTGGGTATCGGCCCTATCACTCAGAGCTCCCAGTAGTAGAGTAAAAGATGTTAGGTCTACTTCCATGTTGAGAATAATGCAGAGATACCGTTACTCAGCTGAATGGGAAGTCAGAAGTTAAGTTATCCCGTCGTGTAGGTGGCCATCAGTTATAATGCTTTCGTTCCTACTAGTTAGTTTCTGCGTCAGCAGTATAACTATTAAGTCTTGTCTGTGACCCCAAGGATAGAAACCATATCTTAGTATTATACCAAGAGCAAGCCATCTATTGTTTAGGCTTTTAAAATATCATAAATATGCACTTTAGTGGTCTGCCTTCAGGAGCTCTTCAGTAACACGTCTTATCGCTTTGGCGGTTGGCTCCGCCCCCTTAATTGTAATTTTTATTTGGAATTATTTTAATTATGTTAAAGTTAGTGGGTTTAGTGGGTTTACGTTAGGGTTAGACTTAAGGTTAGGTTTAGGGGTTAATAACTTTAGTATAGTGGCGGCGACATTGGGGGCAGCAGATTAGGGTTTAATAACAGTAATGTAGGTTGCGGCAATGTTGGGGGCAGCAGATTAGGGGTGTTTAGACTCGGGGTTTATGTTAGGGTGTTAGGTTTAAACATAAAAAAAAAATCCCGTTAGACATCAATGGGGCAGCGTTACGGAGCATTACGGTCCATGATTGCAGGTGTTAGGCTTTTTTTTAGCTGGCTCTCCCCATTGTTGTCTATGGGAAAATTGTGCATGAGCATGTAACAGCAGCTCAAAGCAGCGCTGGTATTTGTGTGCGGTATGGAGCTCAACGCTGCCATATCGCCCGCAAACGCTGGCTTTTTTAAACTCATAATACCAGCGCTATAGGGAGTGAAATTATTGTACCCTATTGTATCAATGCAATGTTTTGTGGTCCCAGGACATACTTGAAAACAAGAGAAATCTCAATGTATCCTTCCTGGTAAAATATTTTATAAATAAATACTACCGAAAGTTCTGCGGTCGTTAATTTTCCTATAGCGCTCAAAATTAATAATCTGGCTGAAAGTTTGTAAAAGAACGGTTTCCATTTTAGCAAGGATCTGAAAAAAGGCTTCAGCAGATAGGTTGTGATTGAGTCTCTAAATAGACATCAGATTAAGTAATTTGTCTATAAATTCACTTCAGAACAGAAGCCATTAATGAATACATGGATGATTCCAAGATATATTTTAAATATTAGCCTATAGGATGCCAAAAAAGGTTGTCACATTGAGATCATCAGTCCTGAGCACATCATAGCGGATAACAGAGGAAGAAAATTGTAACCAATAGAATGCGAGGTGAGAGTGACATCATCACAGTCACACTTGGGTAACGGAAGACGCTGAAAACAACAACCGCTGTAATCAACCCCCGGAGAAAAGCACAGTAAGCTTGTAAAGAGGCACAATACCGTGTGTCGGAAGTTCCCAGTAAGCTTATTCTCTACTTCTATCAGAAGTGCACATAATAATATGTGCAGGGAACAGTAAGTGTCTGACGATTCTGGTAAGCTATAATTTACATTATCCTGCACTAAGGAAAAAGTGTCGATTTGGTCAGTGTCCCTTGGCCAGACTTTGTTACTTTGTTATATTGACTTACAACTATTCACAAGTTAAGTAGTGATAAGCTACATTTTATGAAAAACTACAGTCTATAACTTGAAAAATAAATATGCCAGTATTGACTCAATAGAGACTTTGGATCTGGATTCCATACAAAATTATATATGAACTCTCAATGCTAAGGTGGACCAGTTTGTTTTTAGCACATGTTTTCTACTATTGTTGTTATTTACATGTATAATTTGTTGCGATTTTATTGAAACGAATTTGAGGTTATGCATATTAGCAATATATGAACTAGATATTTAATATACCTGATACTATTTTAGCATTACTGTACTAGAAGAATTGTTTTAAGTGAGACAAACCATCAACTTTGGTGCATAGCCCACCCCAGAGACGCCTTTCTATTGTATGTGACACACCAGGATGTGTCCCTCAGTGTCACCTGATCTCTATAACACTCACTATGGCACTCCCTCCGGGGGCCTAACCTCCAGCTTTAACCTTTTATCAGACAAGCACCT
The DNA here is from genome assembly GCF_027579735.1 of Bombina bombina. Lineage (NCBI taxonomy): Eukaryota > Metazoa > Chordata > Amphibia > Anura > Bombinatoridae > Bombina > Bombina bombina. The sequence goes on along the minus strand of NC_069504.1, from coordinate 20,970,144 downwards.
TTAGCCTAAAATGGAATTCCGACTCAATTGGTTGTCCCTTCATCCCCAAAGTCTTACTCCTGTGTCATTGCTGTGATGTTAATGTCATTGTGGTATGAACCCAAAAGCTGAATAATGAAGTTGAAAAATATGCTATCCCAACATTCTGGACAGAACCAGGACATTACCCACTGCAGTGAATAGATGTCAAGAGGAAGCCAAAATAAGAGTCAAGTAGAGTGGTCCAAGTCAAACCAGAAGTCAGTCACAGACAGGAACAGACAAGGGAAAAAACGAGTTATAGAATGGTAAAAAAAAAGTCCAGAACTGGTAAATCTAATTAACAAACTAGTGCACATCAGCTTACTAAGAATCAATAGACACAAAACCTACATTATAAATTGGTACTAATGACTGTGAAAGTATGTATGTGAAAAATATTTGTCAGGGAATACTGACATCACCGATAACATGAAGAAACACGTGGGCAGTAGACTGGAGTCAAGGGGACACAGAAAGTAAACAATAACATAATAATATCACTCTATAAGTCCTTAGTCTTACAAAAAAAAGTGCTGACTGATTAATCAGTTCTATGCAATAGTCTTTTAAAAAGCTGCATTTAACCAACCCCTCAACCACAAGACTCAGGAACCCCAGGTAACTGCACCTGAAACTGAAGAAATGAAACGTGGAACCAAAAGAAACAGAAAACAAGATAAGGCAGGGTGGCAAAAGAAAAAGAGGGGGACTTCCTCTAAGTACTGCTTTCATAAGCTAAGTCCCCCCCAGAGGATACAAGCCCCAGCCTGCAAGTACTCCCTAATGACATTTAAACTTACAGGTAACAAACTTGGGTCAGTTATGTTAAACAAGGTAGCTTACAGAGTCCTCTCATTCCTTAGGTTCTATCATGATAGTGCATGAAACTAACATAACAATGAGCCAAGAGGAAAAAGCCCATAATATTGATATCACTTTCCCTTGGGCTGTCATACTATACCATAGCAGCGCTAATGGGTAGGGAGGAATGTATGACGCACCGTGTGCTCTGAGTGCAGCATCTTGTAAACTGTATAATCTCTACATATTTAATGAGAACATCATGTTCATTAAGTGCTGCTCTGGTGCCTAAATTATTTTACTCTTCAAACAAGCCAAGTATAAGCTACACAATGTCATGAGATGCTGGATGTGCACTAATACTCTATAGGGGACATCCATCAAGCCTGGGGGGAGGGGGAATGCTAACTAGACAGGTACAGGTATTTTATTTCTATTTATTAATTCATCTATTTATTGTTGCGCTTAATTAAAAGGGTGAAACCATTCTATATACTGTATATCATTTGTATGCACTCTGTAGGATTTTAAAGCTCACACTAAGGAAATAAACAGCTTTACATGGAACATTTATTATTTGGCTAAACAGATGTTTGATATCTTTTTTCCCCGTTTCTTTGGTTAGTTCAACCACAAGGGTTACTTTGTTCTCATTCTCGTGATGTCATACAAATAACACAGATTGCATATGATACACGGAGCTTATCTCTTGATAGCATTTTAAGCACAATACAGCACACCCTAAACACGTTTTTAGGGGGACATATATTCTTTATATATGTTCACCAGACTGTTTATGGTTAAACCCTGTTTTTTAAGTGGTTGTAACTTTAAATAAGGCAAATTAATTACTTGGAAATGGAATAGTTTCATGGACACCATTAGTGACTGGAAACTAAAGGCGAGATTACGAGTTTTGCGTTAGGAGCTATGCGGTGCTAACGAGCAGTTTTTTCTCACCGCTCACACCTGCAGCGCTGGTATTATGGGTTTTTAAACACCTGACGTTAAAAGGCAAGAAGTGAGCATAGAGCAAAATTTTGCTCAATACCGCACTCCAATACCAGCGCTGCTTAAGTCAGCGGTGAGCTGGTCGTACGTGCTTGTGCACGATTTTCCCATAGAAAGTCTAACACCTGCAAAAAAGCAGCGTAAAACGCAGCCCCATTGATTCCTATGGGGAAACACATTTTATGTTTACACCTAACACCCTAACATGAACCTCGAGTCTAAACACCTTTAATCATACACTTATTAACCCCTAATCTGCCGCCCCTGACATCACCGACACCTACATTATTCTTATTAACCCCTAATCTGCCGCTCCAGACACCACTGCCACCTACATTATACTTATTTATCACTAATCTGCTGCCCCCAACATCGCCGCCACCTACATTATACTTATTAACCCCTAATCTGCTGCCCCAACATCACTGCCACCTACATTATATTTAATAACCCCTAATCTACCGCCCCCAATGTCGCCGCAACCTACTTACACTTATTAACCCCTAATCTGCCGCCCCCAACATCGCCGCCACTATATTAAATGTATTATCACCTAAACCTAAGTCTAACCCTAACACCCCAATTGAAATATAATTAAAATAAATCTAAAACAAATTACTATCATTAACTACATTATTCCTATTTAAAACTAAATACTTACCTATAAATTAAACCCTAAACTAGCTACAATATAACTAATAGTTACATTGTAGCTAGCTTTGGGTTTATTTTTATTTTACAGGAAAGTTTGTATTTATTTTAACTAGGTAGAATAGTTATTAACCACTTAATGACCACAGCACTTTTACATTTCCTGTCCGTTTGGGACCAAGGCTATTTTTAAATTTTTGCGGTGTTTGTGTTTAGCTGTAATTTTCCTCTTACTCATTTACTGTACCCACACATATTATATACCGTTTTTCTTGCCATTAAATGGACTTTCTAAAGATACCATTATTTTCATCATATCTTATCATTTACTATAAAAAAAATTATAAAATATGAGGAAAAAATGGAGAAAAAAAACACTTTTTCTCACTTTGACCCCCAAAATCTGTTACATATCTACAACCACCAAAAAACACCCATGCTAAATAGTTTCTAAATTTTATCCTGAGTTTAGAAATACCTAATGTTTACATGTTCTTTGCTTTTTTTGTAAGTTATAGGGCCATAAATACAAGTAGCACTTTGCTATTTCCAAACCATTTTTTATCAAAATTAGCGCTAGTTACATTAGAACACTGATATCTGTCAGGAATACCTGAATATACATTGACATGTATATATTTTTTTTTAGAAGACATCCTAAAGTATTGATCTAGACCCATTTTGGCATATTTCATGCCACCATTTCACCGCCAAATGTGATCAAATAAAGAAAATTGTTCACTTTTTCACAAATTGTTTCACAAACTTTAGGTTTCTCACTGAAATTATTTACAAACAACTTATGCAATTATGGCATAAATGATTGTAAATGCTTCTCTGGGATCCCCTTTCTTTAGAAATAGCAGACATGTATGGCTTTGGCGTTGCTTTTTGGTAATTAGAAGGCTGCTAAATGCCACTGCGCACCACATGTGTATTATGCCTAGCAGTGAATGGGTTAATTAGGGCGTATGTAGGGAGCTTCTAGGGTTAATTGTAGCTGTAGTGTAGTGTAGTAGACAACCCCAAGTATTGATCTAGGCCCATTTTGGTATATTTCATGCCACCATTTCACCGCCAAATGCGATCAAATTAAAAAAAACGTAAATTTTTTCACAATTTTAGGTTTCTCACTGAAATTATTTACAAACAGCTTGTGCAATTATGGCACAAATGGTTGTAAATGCTTCTCTGGGATCCCCTTTGTTCAGAAATAGCAGACATACATGGCTTTGGCGTTGCTTTTTGGTAATAAGAAGGCCGTTAAATGCTGCTGCACATCACACGTGTATTATGGCTAGCAGTGAAGGGGTTAATTAGGTAGTTTGTAGGGAGCTTGCAGGGTTAATTTTAGTTTTAGTGTAGAGATCAGCCTCCCACCTGACACATCACACCCCCTGATCCCTCCCAAACAGCTCCCTTCCCTCCCCCACCCCACAATTGTCCCCGCCATCTTAAGTACTGGCAGAAAGTCTGCCAGTACTAAAATAAAAGGCATCTTTGAATATTCTTTAAAAAAAAAATGAGCATATTTACATATGCTGCTATGTAGGATCCCCCCTTAGCCCCAACCTCCCTGATCCCCCCAAAACAGCTCTCTAACCCCCCCTATCTGCCTTATTGGGGGCCATCTTGGGTACTGGCAGCTGTCTGCCAGTACCCAGTTTGCAACAAAAAAAAGGGTTTTATTATTTTTATTTTATTTTTTTTCTGTAGTGTAGCTTCCCCCCCACAGACTAACACCCCACCATACCGATCTTGCTACCCGATCTTGCTAAATTTTAAATAATATCCCCCTTTTCCCCCACTTCTACATAAAATATTTCTGTAGTGTAGCGGTTCCCACCCGCTCCCTCCCCGTGCACGCTCCCGCCCCCGCCTCCCCGTGCATGTGCGCGCGTCTGTGTGCGCGCCCTGACATCGCCGCCCACGATCCCGCCCTCCTCCGCATCAACCAGGGCCATCGATGGCCGCCACCCGCCTCCCGGTCCTGCTCCCACCCACCAACGGAGTAAGTCACCGATCTCCGGTGCAGAGAGGGCCACAGAGTGGCTCTCTCTGCATCGGATGGCTTCAAAAGGTTATTGCAGGATGCCTCCATATCGAGGCATCACTGCAATAACCGGAAAGCAGCTGGAAGCGAGCAGGATCGCTTCCAGCTGCTTTCCACACCGAGGACGTGCAGGGTACGTCCTCAGGCGTTAACTGCCTTTTTTTTTGAGGACGTACCCTGCACGTCCTCGGTCGTTAAGGGGTTAAATAGTTATTAACTATTTAATAACTACCTAGCTAAAATAAATACAAATTGACCTGTAAAATAAAACCTAACCTGTTACAATAACACCTAACACTACACTACAATTAAATAAACTAACTAATTAAATACTATTAAATAAATTAACTAAATTAAATACAATTAAATAAATTAAATTAGCTAAATCACAACAAAAAACCCCCACTAAATTACAGAAAATAATAAACAAATTACAGATATTTAAACTAATTACACCTAATCTAATAGCCCTATCAAAATAAAAAAAATTAAAAATTTTTTTTAAAAAAACCCTAGCCTAAACTAAACTATCAATAGCCCTTAAAAAGGCCTTTTGCGGGGCATTGCCCCAAAGTAATCAGCAATTTTACCTGTAAAAAAAATAATACAAACAACCCCACCAACATTAAAACCCACCACCCACACAACCAACCCCCCAAATAAAATAATAACTAAAAAACCTAAGCTCCCCATTGCCCTGAAAAGGGCATTTGGATGGGCATTGCCCTTAAAAGGGCATTTAGCTGTTTTGCAGGCCCAAATCCCTAACCTAAAAAATAAACCCACCCAATACACCCTTAATAAACTCCTAACACTAACCCCCGAAGATTCACTTACCAGGAGAAGTCTTCATCCAAGCGGCATCTTTTATCTTCATCCTTCCGGCGCGGAGCGGGGCCATCTTCAAGACATCCGACGCGGAGCATCCTCTTCCAACGACAGCTTCTTCGTAATGAATATCTCTTTAAGTGACGTCATCCAAGATGGCGTCCCTTAGATTCCGATTGGCTGATAGAATTCTATCAGCCAATTGGAATTAAGGTAGAAAAAAAATCCTATTGGCTGATTGGATCAGCCAATAGGATTGAACTTCAATCCTATTGGCTGATCCAATCAGCCAATAGGATTGAGCTTGCATTCTATTGACTGATTGGAACAGCCAATAGAATCCCAGCTCAGTCCTATTGGCTGATTGCATCAGCCAATAGGATTTTTTCTACCTTAATTCCAATTGGCTGATAGAATTCTATCAGCCAATTGGAATCTAAGGGACGCCATCTTGGATGACATCACTTAAAGAGATATTCATTACGAAGAAGCTGTCGTTTGAAGAGGATGCTCCACGTCGGATGTCTTGAAGATGGACCCGCTCCGCACCGGAAGGATGAAGATAGAAGATGCTGTCTGGATGAAGACTTCTGCCCGTCTGGAGGACCACTTCTGCCCATCTGGAGGATGACTTCTGCCGGCTTCGTTGAGGACATCTTGCCGCTTGGAGGAAGACTTCTCCCGGAAAGTGAATCTTCGAGGGTTAGTGTTAGGATTTTTGCTTTGGGCCTGCAAAATAGCTAAATACCCTTTTAAGGGCAATGCCCATCCAAATGCCCTTTTCAGGGCAATGGGGAGCTTAGTTTTTTTTTAGCTAGTCTTTTATTTGGGGGGTTAGTTGTGTGGGTGGTGGGTTTTACTGTTGGGGGGTTGTTTGTATTTTTTTATACAGGTAAAAGAGCTGTTAACTTTGGGGCAATGTCCTGCAAAAGGCCCTTTTAAGGGCTATTGGTAGTTTAGATTAGGCTAGGGGTTTTTTTATTTTGGGGTTTTTTTTTTTATTTTGATAGGGCTATTAGATTAGGTGTAGTAGTTTAAAGATCTGTAATTTGTTTTTTATTTTCTGTAATTTAGTGTTTTTTTGTTGTGATTTAGCTAATTTAATTAATTTAATTGTATTTAATTTAGTTAATTTATTTAATTGTATTAAATTTAGTTAATTTATTTAATTGTAGTGTAGTGTTAGGTGTTATTGTAACAGGTTAGGTTTTATTTTACAGGTAAATTTGTATTTATTTTAGCTAGGTAGTTATTAAATAGTTAATAACTATTTAGTAACTATTCTACCTTGTTAAAATAAATACAAACTTGCCTGTAAAATAAAAATAAACCCTAAGCTAGCTACAATGTAACTATTAGTTATAGTGTAGCTAGCTTAGGGTTTATTTTATAGGTAAGTATTTAGTTTTAAATAGGAATAATTTAGTTAATTATATTAATTTTCTTTAGATTTATTTAAATTATATTTAAGTTAGGGGGTGTTAGGGTTAGACTTAGATTTAGGGGTTAATACATTTAATATAGTGGCGGGACGTTGGAGACGGCAGATTAGGGGTTAATAAGTATAATGTAGATGTTGGCGATGTTAGGGGCGGCAGATTAGGGGTTAATAATATTTAATTAGTGTTTGCGAGACAGGAGTGCGGCGGTTTAGGGGTTAATATGTTTATTCTAGTGGTGGCGATGTCCGGAGCGGCAGATTAGGGGTTAAAATTGTATTATAGTGTTTGCGATGTGGGAGGGCATCGGTTTAGGGGTTAATAGGTAGTTTATGGGTGTTAGTGTACTTTTTAGCACTTTACTTATGATTTTTATGCTACAGCGTTGTAGTGTAAAACTCATAACTACTGACTTTAGAATGTGTTAGGAATCTTGGAGGTAGAGGGTGTACCGCTCACTTTTTGGCCTCCCAGGTCAGACTCGTAATACCAGCGCTATGGAAGTCCCATAGAAAAAAGGGTTTACGAAGTTTACGTAAGTCGGTTTGCCGTAGGGCCAAAGAAGTGTGCCATGCCCCTAAACCTGCAAGACTCGTAATAGCAGCGGTAGTGAAAAAGCAGCATTAGGATCTGTTAACACTGCTTTTTCAGCTTAACGTAAAACTCGTAATCTAGTCGTATGTGAATTGGTTGAATATTTTTGGAGCTTTTATATTTTGAAAAAAATATTCTTTTTTTTAATGAAAAGAAATAGGGAATGAGAAACCTACAGCAAAATCTGCTGAACCAATCTTTATTAAATCAGCTGTGCATATTTATTGACTAGTAGCTACATTTTTGCTTGGTGAAAAAATTGGGCTAGATTATGAGTGGAGCATAAATTAGCGATCCTACTCGTGGGTTAACTTTGCAAGAAGTTAGCTTTTTGTGCGTGCCGGGTAGCGCACGTATTACAGGTTTAAGGTAAAACATTTTTGCATGAGCACTAACCCAACAAGTGCAAAAAGCCGAACGTTGAATATCGCAAACGCATTAATTTATTCCCCATAGACTTCACTGGAGTGCAAAAAGGCGGAAAAAACTAACATCTTACTTGCAAGCAAATGCGATCGCATTTAATCAAGTGCACTAACCCGACATGAAATATGAATATCTCACATTCCAATGTTCTTCACATAACAGAATATGTTCTATTTATTATTAAATAAATATTTCTATAGTTATCTGATGGGTTTTTTTGGTAAAAGATCTATCTAATTATATATAGGTATAGATACATACAGATAAATATAGGAATATCTATTTATAAATACATAGACAATATTCTCTTATGTGAAGAACATTGTAATGTGAAATATTTACAGTAAATACACAGTTAAACTCTTTTTAAATATGAATATTACATAAAAATTACTTTACTTGTTTGCAGCTATTTGATAAATGTGTTACCGTATTCAATTACAAAGTATAATGTTATTTTACGATTTACTGATAACAAAATGTGAGATCCTATCCCTTTACTAATGCAATACATTCTTTGAGAGGAGAGTATAATTTCAGAATCTCCCTGCTTTGTAACATTTTAATGGGAACTCTGGCATTAAAGAACTTTTTTTACTATTTAAATGATACATTTTATAATGTCTTCTGGGCAGCTGTCCCTTTCTTGTGTTTACAGTGATCATAGTATCTGGGAGATTCCTGTCACAGCAGACTGTGAGCCCAGAGAGATCTGCTTGTTTATTAGCCCTTCAGAGACACTTTATACATGATGTGCTTATGTAATTTATAGTTTTTACATAGAGGCGTTTCATTCCTGTCATTATGGGCACCACATTGAACCACAGAGCTGCAGCCCATAAAACATAAAAACAGATCTTAGATAAGGATTCTAAGTGGTGATATTTGTGGAGTGAAGCCGGTTAGCAGGTTTGTAATATTTTAGATCCCCTGTTTTAACACCACATACATTTTATAGGTTTTGTTTTGAAGTTTGTGACCTTTTAAAATATTTAGCAACATGGAGCGTGTTTGGTTTTTAGTAAATGAAGAAAATCTTTCTGCTCTATTGCCAGCGTCTGACTTGTGTTAGTCATGAATAATTTAATAAACTTACTTATATTTGCTTGTCTGAGCATTTGTTAAGACATGGTTGGATTTTAAAGTGTTTGCGGGAGACTAGAAGTATGGGAAATCCAGCCAGATATTGTAATAAATAGATCTTGTGCTGCCATTACAAGTCACCTTTCTGGACTGGACAAAGGATAAAAAAAATTATTTTTTTAATCTTCTGCCCAGTTGTGTGTACATCTGACTCCAGCTGTAAAAACAGAATTTATGCTTACCTGATACATTTCTTTCTCATGTGATGTATCGAGTCCATGGATTTATCCATACTTGTGGGATATTCTCCTTCCCTACAGGAAGTGGCAGAGAGAGCACCCACAGCAGAGCTGTCTATATAGCTCCTCCCTTAGCTCCACCCCACAGTCATTCGACCAAAGGCTAGGAAGAAAAAGGAGAAACTATAGGGTGCAGTCGTGACTGAAGTTTTTTAAATAAAAATATACTACCTGTCTTAAATAGACAGGGCGGGCCATGGACTCGATACATCACAAGAGAAAGAAATTTATCAGGTAAGCATAAATTCGGTTTTCTCTTGTAAGATGTATTGAGTCCACGGATTCATCCATACTTGTGGGATACCAATACCAAAGCTTTAGGACACGGATGAAGGGAGGGACAAGACAGGTTCCTTAAACGGAAGGCACCACTTCTTGTAGAACCTTCCTCCCAAAAATAGCCTCCGAAGAAGCAAAAGAATCGAATTTGGAAAATTTGGAAAAAGTATGAAGCGAAGACCAAGTCGCCGCCTTACAAACCTGTTCAACAGAAGCCTCATTTTTAAAAGCCCATGTGGAAGCCACTGCTCTAGTAGAATGAGCAGTAATTCTTTCAGGAGGCTGCTGGCCAGCAGTCTCATAAGCCATACGGATGATACTTTTCAGCCAAAAAGAAAGAGAGGTAGCCGTAGCCTTTTGACCTCTCCTCTTACCAGAATAGACAACAAGCAATGAAGATGTTTGATGGAAATCTTTGGTTGCTTGTAAGTAGAACTTTAAAGCACGAACCACATCAAGATTGTGCAACAGACGTTCCTTCTTTGAAGAAGGATTAGGACACAGCGAAGGAACAACAATTTCCTGATTGATATTCCTATTAGAAACAACCTTAGGAAGGAATCCAGGTTTGGTACGTAAAACCACCTTATCTGCATGGAAAATAAGATAAGGTGAGTCACACTGAAAAGCAGATAACTCAGAAACTCTTCGAGCCGAAGAGATAGCTACTAAAAACAAAACTTTCCAAGATAGAAGCTTAATATCTATGGAATGCATAGGTTCAAACGGAACCCCTTGAAGAACTTTAAGAACCAAGTTTAGGCTCCATGGCGGAGCAACAGGTTTAAATACAGGCTTGATCCTGACCAAGGCCTGACTAAAAGCTTGAACGTCTGGGACATCTGCCAGACGTTTGTGTAAAAGAATAGACAAAACAGATATTTGTCCCTTTAAGGAACTAGCTGATAATCCTTTCTCCAATCCTTCTTGGAGAAAGGACAAAATTCTAGGAATCCTAATCTTACTCCATGAATAACCCTTGGATTATGGAATGCATAGGTTCAAACGGAACCCCTTGAAGAACTTTAAGAACCAAGTTTAGGCTCCATGGCGGAGCAACAGGTTTAAATACAGGCTTGATCCTGACCAAGGCCTGACTAAACGCTTGAACGTCTGGGACATCTGCCAGACGTTTGTGTAAAAGAATAGACAAAACAGATATTTGTCCCTTTAAGGAACTAGCTGATAATCCTTTCTCCAATCCTTCTTGGAGAAAGGACAAAATTCTAGGAATTCTAATCTTACTCCATGAATAACCCTTGGATTCACACCAACAAAGATATTTGCACCAATTATTTTGATAGATTTTCCTGGTGACAGGCTTTCTAGCCTGAATCAGGGTATCAATGACTGACTCAGAAACCACACTTTGATAGAATCAGGCGTTCAATCTCCAAGCAGTCAGATGCAGAGAAATTAGATTTGGATGCTTGAACGGACCTTGGATTAGAAGGTCCTGCCTCATTGGCAGAGTCCATGGTGGAACAGATGAGATGTCCACCAGTTCTGCATACCAAGTCAGAATCACCGAAGCTCTCTTCTGCTTGATTCTGGCAACTAGACGTGGGAGGAGAGGAAACGGTGGAAATACATAAGCCAGATTGAAGGACCAGGGCACTGCTAGAGCATCTATCAATACCGCCTGGGGATCCCGGGACCTGGACCCGTAACGGGGAAGTTTGGCGTTCTGTCGGGACGCCATCAGATCCAATTCTGGTGTGCCCCATAGCTGAGTCAGCTGGGCAAATACCTCCGGATGGAGCTCCCACTTCCCCGGATGAAAAGTCGGATGACTTAGGAAATCTGCCTCACAGTTCTCTACCCCTGGGATATGGATTGCTGAGAGATGGCAAGAGTGATCCTCCGCCCATCGGATTATTTTGGTTACCTCCATCATCGCTAGAGAACTCCGTGTTCCTCCTTGATGATTGATATAGGCTACAGTCGTGATGTTCTCCGACTGAAATCTGATGAATTTGGCCGCAGCTAGCTGAGGCCACGCCTGAAGCGCATTGAATATCGATCTCAGTACTAGAATGTTTATCGGGAGGAGAGATTCCTCCTGAGACCATAAGCCCTGTGCTTTCAGGGATTTCCAGACTGCACCCCAGCCTAGCAGGCTGGCATCTGTCGTTACTATGAGCCACTCTGGCCTGCGGAAACATGTTCCCTGAGACAGGTGGTCCTGAGACCACCAACAGAGAAGAGAATCTCTGGTCTCTTGGTCCAGATGCAGTTGAGGAGATAAATCTGCATAATCCCCATTCCACTGTTTGAGCATGCATAGTTGCAGTGGTCTAAAGTGTAGGCGGGCATAAGGACCTATGTCCATTGCCGCTACGATGAGTCCGATTACCTCCATACACTGAGCCACTGATGGCCGAGGAATGGAATGAAGAGCTCGGCAAGTGATTAAAAGTTTTGATTTTCTGACCTCCGTCAGAAATATTTTCATTTCTACCGAGTCTATCAGAGTCCCTAGGAAGGAAACTCTTGTGAGAGGGATGAGAGAACTCTTTTTTTATGTTCACCTTCCACCCGTGAGATCTCAGAAAAGCCAACACGATGTCCGTGTGAGACTTGGCTAGCTGGAAAGTCGACGCCTGAATTAAGATGTCGTCTAGATAAGGCGCCACTGCTATACCCCGCAGTCTTAGAACTGCCAAAAGGGACCCTAGCACCTTTGTGAAAATTCTGGGAGCCATGGCCAACCCAAAGGGAAGGGCCACAAACTGGTAATGCCTGTCCAGAAAGGCGAATCTGAGGAATTGATGATGATCTCTGTGAATAGGGATGTGTAGATACGCATCCTTTAAGTCCACGGTAGTCATATATTCACCCTCCTGGATCAGAGGAAGAATAGTCCGAATAGTCTCCATCTTGAAAGATGGTACTCTGAGGAATTTGTTTAGAATTTTGAGATCCAAGATTGGTCTGAAAGTTCCCTCTTTTTTGGGAACCACAAACAGGTTGGAGTAAAAACCTAGCCCTTGTTCCGCTCTTGGAACTGGGCAAATCACTCCTATGGTATGTAGGTCTTCTACACAGCATAAGAACGCCTCTCTCTTTGTCTGGTTTGCAGACAATTGAGAAATGTGAAATCTCCCCCTTGGGGGGGAGTCTTTGAAGTCCAGAAGATATCCTTGGGACACAATTTCTAACGCTCAGAAAACGTGAACATCTCTTGCCCAAGCCTGAGCACAGAGAGAGAGTCGCCCCCTATTAGATCCGGTCCCAGATTGGGGGCTACCCCTTCATGCTGTCTTAGAGGCAGCAGCAGGCTTCTTGGCCTGTTTACCCTTGTTCCAAGCCTGGTTAGGTCTCCAGACTGACTTGGATTGGACAGAATTCCACTCTTGCTTTGCTGCAGGGGAAACTGAAGCTGGACCACCCTTGAAGATGGAACGAAAATTATTTTGTTTGGTCCTCATCTTATTTGTTTTATCCTGAGGGAGGGCATGGCCTTTCCCTCCAGTGATGTCTGAAATAATCTCTTTCAGTGCAGGCCCGAATAGGGTCTTTCCTTTGAAAGGGATGTTCAACAATTTAGATTTTGATGACACATCAGCAGACCAGGACTTAAGCCATAACGCCCTGCGTGCTAAAATGGCAAAACCTGAATTATTTGCCGCTAATTTAGCCATTTGGAAAGCGGCATCTGTAATGAAAGAATTAGCCAACTTAAGGGCCTTAATTCTATCCATAATATCCTCTAATGGAGTCTCCACCTGGAGAGCCTCTTATAGAGCCTCAAACCAGAAAGCAGCTGCAGTAGTTACAGGAACAATGCATGCAATAGGTTGGAGAAGAAAACCTTGATGAACAAAAATTTTCTTTAGGAGACCCTCTAATTTTTTTATCCATAGGATCTTTGAAAGCACAACTGTCTTCGATAGGTATAGTTGTATGCTTAGCAATAGGAGAAATAGCTCCCTCCACCTTAGGAACAGTCTGCCACGAGTCCTGTATGGTGTCAGATATGGGAAACATTTTCTTAAAAACAGGAGGGGGAGCGAACGGAATATCTGGTCTATCCCACTCCTTAGTAACAATAGTCACAATCCTCTTATGGAATGGAAAAATATCAGTGTAAACAGGAACCTCTAAGTATCTGTCCATTTTACACAATTTCTCTGGGACCACTATAGGGTTACTATCGTCTAGAGTAGCTAATACCTCCTTGAGCAATAAGCGGAGGTGTTCAAGCTTAAATTTAAAGGCCGTCATATCAGAATCTGTCTGAGGGAGCGTCTTTCCTGAATCAGAAATCTCTCCCTCAGATAACAAATCCCTTACCCCTACTTCAGAACATTGTGAGGGTATATCGGATACGGCTACTAAAGTGTCAGACGGCTCAGCATTTGTTCTTAACCCAGAGCTGTCACGCTTTCCTTGTAAACCAGGCAGTTTAGAGAAAACCTCTGTGAAGGTTTTATTCATAACTGTGGCCATGTCTTGTAAAGTAAATTAATTAGATGCACTAGAGGTACTTGGCGTCACTTGTGTGGGCGTTACTGGTTGTGACACTTGGGGAGAGCTAGATGCTAAACCCTCATTTCCTTCTAACTGAGAATCATCTATTGCAATATTTTTAAGTGCTAAAATATGCTCTTTATAATTTATAGACATATCAGTGCAAGTGGGACACATTCTAAGAGGGGGTTCCACAATGGCTTCTAAACACATTGAACAAGGATTCTCCTTGGTGTCAGACATGTTAAACAGGCTAGTAATGTAACAAGCAAGCTTTCAAAACACTTTAATCAAAGTAAATAACACTTTAAACAAAAATGGTACTGTGCCTTTAAGAGAAAAAAAGCTGCACAAACTCTGCAAAACAGTGTAAAAAAGCAGTAAACACAATGAAATTTTTACAGTAGCATCATAAAGCCTTAGTAACTTTGCACCACTATGCAAATAAACAATTAACCCCTTAATGTAAAAACCGGATTGAAAAAACTTCAAAACCGGTAAAATAACGTTCAGCACCTTGCCACAGCTCTGCTGTGGTGCCTACCTGCCCTTTAGGAGCGATTTGTGGGGAAAAAAACCTCCTAACAGCCTTCAAATACAGCAGGAATCTCTGGAGAAGTAGCTGGATGCTTCTGAGGTAAATAAACTGTGCAACTGAAAATAGGCCCCTCCCACCTCACTCGAAGTTATGGGGCCTAAAAAACAGCACTGAGTGTTTCTTAAACTAGACATGTGGGTTAATAACCCTTAAACAAGCCACAAAGACCCCTTAAAGTCCCTCAAAAAAACGTTTTATTTGTAATTAAACCAAAACGTTTTTTCCTTTTAGTGTCACCAGTAACTATGAGCCCTTTATGCAAGCTTGGATTCCTCTTTTACTGAATACAGCTTACCTTTCCCTCATTGGGATATTGCCAGCCTTTTCTAGAAATAACACAGTCGGTCTAGAAAAAAATAGACTGAACATACCTTAATGCAGTTTAGCCTGCAAACTGTTCCCCAAACTGAAGTTTTCCTGTACTCTTCAGCCCTTGTGAGAACAGCAGTGGATCTTAGTTACAAAATGCTAAGATCATCATCCTCCTTGCAGAAATCTTCATCCCTTTTCTGCCAGAGAGTAAATAGTACACACCGGTACCATTTAAAATAACAAACTTTTGCTTGAGAAAATAAAAACTTAAAATTTTTGTCACCACACTCACTTTGCCCTTCCTAGCAGTTAAGCAGGTAGAGAGAATGACTGGGGGGGTGTAGCTAAGGGAGGAGCTATATAGACAGCTCTGCTGTGGGTGCTCTCTCTGCCACTTCCTGTAGGGAAGGAGAATATCCCACAAGTATGGATGAATCCGTGGACTCGATACATCTTACAAGAGAAATATAGATTCCAACCAGTAATCTGATTACAGTGCGTTTACATTTGATATCATTATCAGTTATTTGTAGAGTTGTTACCGCAGCGCTATAAACATAGGTGTGATATGCAGGTAATATTTATAGGGAACAAGTGTGTAGAGGGCCCTGCGAAGCGTTACATTGTTGTAAATCAGCAATCATGAAGGTGATGTACAAAACAGCTGGGCTTGTAGGCTTTCATGCTAAAGCGGTTAACAGGGACAACAAATGGAGAAGAGGAACTGAGCTAAGAAAAGGTTAGCATTTACTATAGGCATCTATGAGTCTATAAGGAGCACTTGAATCTAGTCTTTTGGCAGAGAGTTCCACAAGATTGGGGCCATTCATGAAGATTTATAAGATATGGTCAGATTTACAGTGGAAAGACTTTAAAGTGAGCTACAGAGGAAGTTATACCAAGAACTTCTTATACCAAGAAGGAAATAATAGCTAAAGACATGGGGGTCAATTTATTATAGTGGGAGCGGACATGATACAATTTAGCGTATCATGTCCGTTGCACATCGATAAATGTGCAGCGGAAAGAGCTTGATAAATTGACCCCATGAAGTGTACTACAGGTGCTGATAAGCTTTCTATACCCCTTTTACCTTTTTCTGTTCAGTTACTTAATTACACAACACAATCCTCACCACACCAAAATCCAAAACCCTCGCTACTATCCTAGTCACAAAAATGTTCTCCTTCCTCTCTCATCTCAAGCCACCCAGATTACTCTAAAATAGCTACAAATATTTACACTGTAAAGGTACAGAAGGGTCACCTCTTATGCAGGATATGAATTGGAAGCAGGAGCAGACTGAGATCGGTAGCTGGAGAAATGATCAGACACAAGAACCAGAACAGTAATCAGAAGAGTAGTGTCAGGGATTTATCTCTTTTCCTACTGTGCCTTTAAGGATGTCAACTCACTACCACTATTTAAGGCTCCTCCCAACAGAACTCATTGCTTGGTAATTTGTTGCTCAGTGTGAAGCTGCTTCAGAAGAGACCTAGCCGTTTATACTACTTTGTATTCTCAACTTATTGCTCCCCAGGAGTATCTGCCTATTTGAATCAACTTGCAGATTCTCTTTTGTGCTTGAAGATTTACTCCGTTTGTTCACTAAGAGATTTCTCAGTCTCTCTCCTGTAGTGAGGTTGTTCCCCTGCAGCGTGTGACGTCACGCTCCTGTTTCTCCCGCCGCGGATATCTGCCAGGCTTACTGCGATACTCCTAGGACTTGTTGCTGTGTGGTAACTGTATCGCTATGTGCTAATATCATCTACAATATTTCTAGTCTATATATATTGCATTCTATGAACTGTGTGTATTGCTGCAACCTCATTTTTCCTTCACTTGCTATATATTGTGGAACGCTCATTTGCTGGATTTCCATTATTTACCATATTACAAACAAATAACTGTGACAAAGATTATTACAAAGTACCATTATTCATTATCGGATTGCATAAGCATAATTCAAACTTTACGCAATTAACCTCTATTGTGCTTGAAATGAACTGTTTGCTCTAACTTAAACTATATCTGTTTCCTCAAGTTTACCACAGCTTATATTACTCTGATTGAACAACTCTGCAAAGTATTAATATTCATTATCAAAGTATGGTTTACAAAATGACCAGAGGTTGATTTATTCACTTATCAAAGTACTGTGTTAATTTCAGTGTGTTTGTTAAAGCCTGCTGCATAAACTATTTCCATTGCAACTCTGTTTGAATTAAGGCACCTGCACTAATTAACTCTTTCACTACTGCTGTAGTCAATCCTATAAGACTTACTCTCTTTTCTGCTTTAAGCATTTATTGTTGCGTGAAGGTTCCGGTTTCACTCAGCAACCCTGCTGTAGTGACCCTCAGATCAATGAGCATATCAGGGTTCCCTTAAGTTAAATCTGTGGGAATCCGAGGTAAGGTGTGAGACTGAGTGGTCCTGCATAAAGCAGGGGCTGTAATTGTAGTGTTCTCTAAAAACAACTAAACATATCCTCACAAGTAGTGAGGATTAAGCCAGAGACCGGGAACCAGTATCTTAGCACGTAGCCAGGTCATTGACTCAGGAAAGAACCAGAAGAATCCTCCAGGGGTCAGAAGAAAGTCAGTCAGTCAGGAACAGATGGCATGGTACAGGGGCAGGCAAGAAGTAAAGTTTTGGAAACGGGCCAAGGTCACACCAGGAAAAATAGGTCAGGAACAAGAAAACTAGGAGCGTCTTTAGAGAATAACCATGCACCAAATAGTGTTCTCAGGGACTTTTTATAATCTCCTGCACTTCTTTTACTACAATTTATGCTACAGCTGTCTGACATCCAGACAACAAATAGCTCTTTATATAGTATTTGCTTCACTACTTTTGCTACATCTACTGCTCCTGCAACTGAGACCAAGTCCAACTTTAGCACACCCAGGGTCCTGAATAATGCTATACTGTAACTATAATCTCTGCTGGAACCAGCTCTGTCCTTAATAGTGCTGCGTCCCACACCCTTTTCAGAGAGGGCTGAGACACAAGTAAAGGAACAGGGGCCTGACACATACAACAAATACTCACATCTGCCTTGTTAATGTCCTAGTCTTAGCATCTGGAGATATTTCTCCAAACTCCAGTCCTGCACACCTCTGTGTCTTCACATGAAGTCACATATAATGCCCACAAACCAACATCTCAATTCAAACATCCTCATTAGCATTACCGGTAAGCCCTCTATACAATTATCCTGTGCCCTTTGGCAAGTACAATCTATATGTGACAAACGTCCCTTCCCTTATGACCTTCTTAAAACCACTAGTAAATTAAATATTGCAGACAAGCCAAGCCACTGGCCAACTAATGCACCATTCACCACAGTACTACACCTCCATCCCTATCATGTTCATATCTGATGAGCTGTGCATATCTTGTAGCTGCATCACTAGATTAACTAGACTAGCTACACCACATTAGTTAGACGACCGTGGCTTTGCACACAGAACATTCGCATTGACAACAAACATTCAACTACATGACTAACTCAAGACAGAAATCTCACACTAAGGCCCCAATGATCAAAAGTGCTGCAATGTGGCGATATACTCAAAAGGGATCTGACATGATATTGAGAAGGCCGGCAAAATATTAAAAAGTACCAACATTACCGTTTAAATTTCAGCATTGCCTAGGGGCGTTTTACTATACATCGCAACGAGTGTTGGTGCTGACAAAATATTCCAAGCAGCATCGGCCCAGACAATGACGATGCAAAGTAAAGGATCCCTTTTAAATATATAGCACCAAGCCGTATAAATATACCTATGTACCCCTAAACCAACATAACCTACAACAGCAAACTAACCCTTTACTACTTAAACCCTAAACCGCCAATAGTCCACCACCATAAACTTCCTGACCTATTAACCCCTATACCGCCAACAACCCACTGCAACAAAAAACTGCCACAACCCCCCAATGCAAACTAGCCCTATAATACTTAACTTCCTAACAGATTACTGCCCCCCAGACCTCTAAGGTAACACCCCCTAATTTACACAAAATAACAAATACTAACATTAATAAAAATAAACACATTACCAAAAATAAAAAACCCAAAGGTATGCCTATAATAAACTAAAAACTCCTTTAAAAAAACATCTCAGAATAAAAACCCCATACTAACACTAAAATTTACTATCGCAATATCCCTTAGAAGGTTTTTTTATAGGGCATTTATCTCTTTTGCTAAAAACAACAACAACCCAATTCTACAGTAAAAGTAGCCCTCCATTACCCCTAAATAAAAAGCCTATCTTTAAAAATTGGCCCATTTGGTAGGGCATTGATCAAAAGTAATTTCAGCCTTAGGGGACGATTTATCATGTGTATGGTGGACATGATCCGCTGTAGCGATCATGACTGCCAGTCATCGATAAATGCTGACAGCATACGCTGTCGGCATTTATCATTGCACAAGCATTCCGGCCGCTAGCAGGGGGTGCCAATTAATGGATTGCTGACCATCGCTTCAGAGGTGGCGCACAATTTAAGGATCAACAGTCTTAAGACCGCTGCTTCTTAATTTATGTTTCCGGTGAGCCTGAAGACTTGCACGGAAACAGCTGCATATAGCAGCATTCGGGGCATAATAAATCGGCCCCTTAGTCTTAAAAAACTATCCTAAAAAAAGACAACAACATTAAAAAAAAATCCCTATTCTAAAAAAATAGGGTTTGGAAAATGACCCTTAGAAGAATGTTTTGGTAGGGCGGTGCCCTAAAGTGGTCATAGCTCTTTGCCCCCCCCCTAAAGTGATCATAGCTCTTTGCCCCCAAAAAAAAAAGCCCTATAAGAGACACATCACCACATGTCTGCACTTCATGGGTCCGTACCAATTTTAAGAATATATCATCAGACTGCGAGGGCAATGAGGACAGAAAGGCAGTTTCTCATTGGTCTGTTGATGCTTTCAATATTGGGGCCTTATACTGACTCTCAACACAAACTTATTTCTCATCCTTTCTATATATATTGTCAGCAATTCTAACAGGTCTCTTTTCAACCTTCAATTCCCCCTTCTTCCCTCTAGCTTCTACCTTATCTGGCCAAAATTGTCCAAAAAACTGATAGCATTGGTGGTAACATCTGACTTTACTCTCTATAGCTCAGTCTCTTACAATAAAGAACTGCGGGCAAACCACAACGGTCTCTCTGACACCATGCATGGAGAGTGATATGCAAGTTTAAAGTTAGCTTCAATGTTGCTTCTCAGAATCATCCCAATGTTTAACCTGGACTGTTCCTGTTAAGATGAGACTTGGCTAAACATCTTCTGCAAGCTGTTTGTCCCCTGATGAGATGGAGCTCCTGTGTGTAATGACTGGGATCTAATAATCTATTAAAAATCAAAGTTAAGTATTGCCTAATGTACGATTATTGCTTTGTTTATCCTTAGTTGTCAATAGAAGTGATCTTTTTAACACATTTCCTGTCTTGTCTCTTTATTTAGCACTAATAATTATCTTATTGCTCTCCCTGGCACAAACACCATCGGTGTAAATCACAAGGCTCAGTGTTGGATCTCCTTTTTTTATACAAACATCCTCTCCATGTCCAAATACAGTCTCTTTTATCTAGCACTACACCAAACACACTTGTCCTATTCCGCAATGACTATAGCAACCTTTTTAGTGGCCCAACATCCACTTGTCCCTTCTGCTGTGTACCATGCAGGTCTTGCAAAACTGATTTATCCAATTTGATGATCAGTATCAGCTGTTCCCCTGGCTCCATATTGCCAATCCAATTACATGCAAAATACTAACTCTACTGTGCAAGTAATCACACTCATCTTCAGATAATGACCATCCTTCCCTCTTAGGTCCTCCCCTATCATTACCTCATCCCTGCTCCAAGATTTCTCCTGTAATGCACATACTGGTTATTGCTCTCTACATGACTCTGTTTTCCAAATGTCAAAGCTTCAAGCGTCCTTTCAAAACATACTGTACAAAGAACCTTACCATAGTTTCTTATCGCCAATATAATTAAACTTATATATCAACAATATAATCGTACATCTTCCTTGTTCACTGTTTCTGCATATACAATCCATTATACAAGCTCACACAAGTAACACCTAAACGTCTTTTCTCATTCACCTCTATACTCTAGAATGTAGGTTTTTTGGAACAGAACTCTAGTTATCTTGTGAAGGTTTGTATTGTCATGTCTAAGATCTGCATTGTCACATGATATAATTGTAATGGCCTAGATTATAATAGGTGGACAAAAATATTAGCACTATTGCACGTTAACATCACTCAAGGGGGATCAATAGTGCTTAAATTTTTGTGCTCATATTACTTATGCGATAATCTAGGGTGTATTACCATCTCATGATGTTGGATAGTGCGGGTACGTTAATTCTCTCACATGATAGACTATTATAGGGTTGTGAAGTAAAATTCCTGCTGGATATCAATTGAGCACTAAGTCAATCTTGCACTAAGCAGATCGTTCACTAAGCCGATCATGCATTAAGCAGAGCGTTCACTTAGCGTGCTCTAAGCCGATATTGTATTAAGGACTGCGTGCACTAAGCCGATCATTTATTATGGATAGTGTGCACTAAGCCAATCATGCATTAAGGATAGCGTGCACTAATCCGATCATGCAATAAGGATAGAGTGCACTAAGCCAATATTGTATTAAGGATAGCGTGCACTAAGCCAATCATGCATTAAGGATAGCGTGCACTAATCCGATCATGCAATAAGGATAGAGTGCACTAAGCCAATATTGTATTAAGGATAGCGTGCACTAAGCTGATCATGCATTAAGGATAGCGTGCACTAAGCCGATCATGCATTAAGGATAGCGTGCACTAAGCCAATATTGTATTAAGGATAGCGTGCACTAAGCCGATCATGCATTAAGGATAGCGTGCACTAAGCAGATCATGCATTAAGGATAGCGTGCACTAAGCCGATCATGCATTAAGGATAGCGTGCACTAAGCCAATCATGCATTAAGGATAGTGTGCACTAAGCTGATCATGCAATAAGGATAGAGTGCACTAAGCCAATATTGTATTAAGGATAGCGTGCACTAAGCTGATCATGCATTAAGGATAGCGTGCACTAAGCCGATCATGCATTAAGGATAGCGTGCACTAAGCCAATATTGTATTAAGGATAGCGTGCACTAAGCCGATCATGCATTAAGGATAGCGTGCACTAAGCTGATCATGCATTAAGGATAGCGTGCACTAAGCCGATCATGCATTAAGGATAGCGTGCACTAAGCTGATCATGCATTAAGGATAGCGTGCACTAAGCCGATCATGCATTAAGGATAGCGTGCACTAAGCCGATCATGCATTAAGGATAGCGTGCACTAAGCCGATCATGCATTAAGGATAGAGTGCACTAAGCTGATCATGCATTAAGGATAGCGTGCACTAAGCTGATCATGCATTAAGGATAGCATGCACTAAGCAGATCATGTCTTAAGGATAGAGTGCACTAAGCTGATCATGCATTAAGGATAGCGTGCACTAAGCTGATCATGCATTAAGGATAGCGTGCACTAAGCTGATCATGCATTAAGGATAGAGTGCACTAAGCTGATCATGCATTAAGGATAGCGTGCACTAAGCTGATCATGCATTAAGGATAGCGTGCACTAAGCTGATCATGCATTAAGGATAGCGTGCACTAAGCCGACAATGCATTAAGGATAGCGTGCACTAAGCCGATCATGCATTAAGGATAGCGTGCACTAAGCTGATCATGCATTCAGGATAGCGTGCACTAAGCTGATCATGCATTAAGGATAGCGTGCACTAAGCCGATCATGCATTCAGGATAGCGTGCACTAAGCTGATCATGCATTAAGTATAGGGTGCACTAAGCTGATCATGCATTAAGGATAGCGTGCACTAAGCTGATCATGCATTAAGTATAGGGTGCACTAAGCTGATCATGCATTAAGGATAGCGTGCACTAAGCTGATCATGCATTAAGTATAGGGTGCACTAAGCTGATCATGCATTAAGGATAGCGTGCACTAAGCTGATCATGCATTAAGTATAGGGTGCACTAAGCTGATCATTCATTAAGGATAGCGTGCACTAAGCTGATCATGCATTAAGGATAGTGTGCACTAAGCAGATCATGCATTAAGGATTGCGTGCACTAAGCTGATCATGTATTAAGGATAACGTGCACTAAGCTGATCATGCATTAAGGATAGCGTGCACTAAGCTGATCATGCATTAAGTATAGGGTGCACTAAGCTGATCATGCATTAAGGATAGTGTGCACTAAGCTGATCATGCATTAAGTATAGGGTGCACTAAGCTGATCATGCATTAAGGATAGCGTGCACTAAGCTGATCATGCATTAAGTATAGGGTGCACTAAGCTGATCATGCATTAAGGATAGGGTGCACTAAGCTGATCATGCATTAAGTATAGGGTGCACTAAGCTGATCATGCATTAAGGATAGCGTGCACTAAGCTGATCATGCATTAAGGATAGAGTGCACTCAGCCGATCATGCATTAAGGATAGCGTGCACTAAGCGGATCATGCATTAAGGATAGCGTGCACTAAGCTGATCATGCATTAAGGATAGGGTGCACTAAGCTGATCATGCATTAAGGATAGCGTGCACTAAGCCGATCATGCATTAAGGATAGCGTGCACTAAGCTGATCATACATTAAGGATAGCGTGCACTAAGCCGATCATGCATTAAGGATAGCGTGCACTAAGCTGATCATGCATTAAGTATAGGGTGCACTAAGCTGATCATGCATTAAGGATAGCGTGCACTAAGCTGATCATGCATTAAGTATAGGGTGCACTAAGCTGATCATGCATTAAGGATAGCGTGCACTAAGCAGATCATGCATTAAGGATAGCGTGCACTAAGCAGATCATGTCTTAAGGATAGCGTGCACTAAGCTTATCATGCATTAAGGATAGCGTGCACTAAGCTGATCATGCATTAAGTATATGGTGCACTAAGCTGATCATGCATTAAGGATAGCGTGCACTAAGCTGATCATGCATTAAGGATAGGGTGCACTAAGCTGATCATGCATTAAGGATAGCGTGCACTAAGCCGATCATGCATTAAGGATAGCGTGCACTAAGCCGATCATGCATTAAGGATAGCGTGCACTAAGCTGATCATGCATTAAGGATTGCGTGCACTAAGCTGATCATGTATTAAGGATAGCGTGCACTAAGCTGATCATGCATTAAGGATAGCGTGCACTAAGCTGATCATGCATTAAGTATAGGGTGCACTAAGCTGATCATGCATTAAGGATAGGGTGCACTAAGCTGATCATGCATTAAGGATAGCGTGCACTAAGCCGATCATGCATTAAGGATAGCGTGCACTAAGCAGATCATGTCTTAAGGATAGCGTGCACTAAGCAGATCATGCATTAAGGATTGCGTGCACTAAGCTGATCATGTATTAAGGATAGCGTGCACTAAGCTGATCATGCATTAAGGATAGCGTGCACTAAGCTGATCATGCATTAAGTATAGGGTGCACTAAGCTGATCATGCATTAAGGATAGCGTGCACTAAGCTGATCATGCATTAAGTATAGGGTGCACTAAGCTGATCATGCATTAAGGATAGGGTGCACTAAGCTGATCATGCATTAAGTATAGGGTGCACTAAGCTGATCATGCATTAAGGATAGGGTGCACTAAGCTGATCATGCATTAAGGATAGAGTGCACTCAGCCGATCATGCATTAAGGATAGCGTGCACTAAGCGGATCATGCATTAAGGATAGCGTGCACTAAGCTGATCATGCATTAAGGATAGGGTGCACTAAGCTGATCATGCATTAAGGATAGCGTGCACTAAGCCGATCATGCATTAAGGATAGAGTGCACTAAGCCGATCATGCATTAAGGATAGCGTGCACTAAGCCGATCATGCATTAAGGATAGCGTGCACTAAGCTGATCATACATTAAGGATAGCGTGCACTAAGCCGATCATGCATTAAGGATAGCGTGCACTAAGCTGATCATGCATTAAGTATAGGGTGCACTAAGCTGATCATGCATTAAGGATAGCGTGCACTAAGCTGATCATGCATTAAGTATAGGGTGCACTAAGCTGATCATGCATTAAGGATAGCGTGCACTAAGCTGATCATGCATTAAGGATAGCGTGCACTAAGCAGATCATGCATTAAGGATAGCGTGCACTAAGCAGATCATGTCTTAAGGATAGCGTGCACTAAGCTGATCATGCATTAAGGATAGCGTGCACTAAGCTGATCATGCATTAAGTATAGGGTGCACTAAGCTGATCATGCATTAAGGATAGCGTGCACTAAGCTGATCATGCATTAAGGATAGAGTGCACTCAGACGATCATACATTAAGGATAGCGTGCACTAAACTGATCATGCATTAAGGATAGCGTGCACTAAGCTGATCATGCATTAAGGATAGCGTGCACTAAGCCGATCATGCATTAAGGATAGAGTGCACTAAGCCGATCATTTATTAAGGATAGCGTGCACTAAGCCGATCATGCATTAAGGATAGCGTGCACTAAGCTGATCATGCATTAAGGATAGCGTGCACTAAGCCGATCATGCATTAAGTATAGGGTGCATTAAGCTGATCATGCATTAAGGATAGCGTGAACTAAGCCGATCATGCATTAAGGATAGCGTGCACTAAGCCGATCATGCATTAAGGATAGCGTGCACTAAGCCGATTATGCATTAAGGATAGCGTGCACTAAGCTGATCATGCATTAAGGATAGCGTGCACTAAGCTAATCATGCATTAAGGATAGCGTGCACTAAGCAGATCATGCATTAAGGATAGCGTGCACTAAGCTGATCATGCATTAAGGATAGCGTGCACTAAGCCGATCATGCATTAAAGATAGGGTGCACTAAGCTGATCATGCATTAAGGATAGCGTGCACTAAGCTGATCATGCATTAAGGATAGCGTGCACTAAGCCGATCATTTATTAAGGATAGCGTGCACTAAGCTGATCATGCATTAAGGATAGTGTGCACTAAGCTGATCATGCATTAAGGATAGCGTGCACTAAGCTGATCATGCATTAAGGATAGCGTGAGCTAAGCTGATCATGCATTAAGGATAGCGTGCACTAAGCCGATCATGCATTAAGGATAGCGTGCACTAAGCCGATCATGCATTAAGGATAGCGTGCACTAAGCTGATCATGCATTAAGGATAGCGTGGACTAAGCCGATCATGCATTAAGGATAGCGTGCACTAAGCTGATCATGCATTAAGGATAGCTTGCACTAAGCCGATCATGCATTAAGGATAGCGTGAACTAAGCTGATCATTCATTAAGGATAGCGTGCACTAAGCCGATCATGCATTAAGGATAGCGTGTACTAAGCTGATCATGCATTAAGGATAGTGTGCACTAAGCTGATCATTCATTATGGATAGCGTGCACTAAGCCGATCATTTATTAAGGATATCGTGCACTAAGCTGATCATGCATTAAGGATAGCGTGCACTAAGCCGATCATGCATTAAGGATAGTGTGAGCTAAGCTGATCACGCATTAAGGAAACTAAGCTGATCATGCATTAAGGATAACGTGCACTAAGCCGATCATGCATTAAGGATAGAGTGCACTAAGCTGATCATGCATTAAGGATAGTGTGCACTAAGCTGATCTTGTATTAAGGATAGCGTGCAATAAGGTGATCTTGTATTAAGGATAGCGTGCACTAAACTGATCTTGTATTAAGGATAGCGTGCACTAAGCTGATCTTGTATTAAGGATAGCGTGCACTAAACTGATCTTGTATTAAGGATAGCGTGCACTAAACTGTTCTTGTATTAAGGAAAGCGTACACTAAACTAATCTTGTATTAAGGATAGCGTGCACTAAACTGATCTTGTATTAATGATAGCGTGCACTAAACTGATCTTGTATTAAGGATAGTGTGCACTAAACTGATCTTGTATTAATGATAGTGCGCACTAAACTGATCTTGTATTAAGGATAGTGTGCACTAAACTGATCTTGTATTAATGATAGCGTGCACTAAACTGATCTTGTATTAATGATAGCGTGCACTAAACTAATCTTGTATTAAGGATATTGTGCACTAAACTGATCTTGTATTAAGGATAGCGTGCACTAAACTGATCTTGTATTAAGGAAAGCGTGCACTAAACTGATCTTGTATTAAGGATAACGTGCACTAAACTGATCTTGTATTAAGGATAGTTTGCACTAAACTGATATTGTATTAAGGAAAGCGTGCACTAAACTGATCTTGTATTAATGATAGCGTGCACTAAACTGATCTTGTATTAATGATAGCGTGCACTAAACTAATCTTGTATTAAGGATATTGTGCACTAAACTGATCTTGTATTAAGGA
Organism: Bombina bombina; assembly: GCF_027579735.1. Taxonomy (NCBI): domain Eukaryota; kingdom Metazoa; phylum Chordata; class Amphibia; order Anura; family Bombinatoridae; genus Bombina; species Bombina bombina. The sequence continues at coordinate 20,942,865 of NC_069504.1, read as the reverse complement.
TAGCGTGCACTAAACTGATCTTGTATTAAGGAAAACGTGCACTAAACTGATCTTGTATTAAGGATAACGTGCACTAAACTGATCTTGTATTAAGGATAGTTTGCACTAAACTGATATTGTATTAAGGAAAGCGTGCACTAAACTGATCTTGTATTAAGGATAGTTTGCACTAAACTGATCTTGTATTAAGGAAAGCGTGCACTAAACTGATCTTGTATTAAGGATAGCGTGCACTAAGCTGATCTTGTATTAAGGATAGCGTGCACTAAGGTGATCTTGTATTAAGGATAGCGTGCACTAAACTGATCTTGTATTAAGGATAGCGTGCACTAAGCTGATCTTGTATTTAGGATAGCGTGCACTAAGGTGATCTTGTATTAAGGATAGCGTGCACTAAACTGATCTTGTATTAATAATAGCGTGCACTAAACTGATCTTGTATTAAGGATAGTGTGCACTAAACTGATCTTGTATTAATGATAGCTTGCACTAAACTGATCTTGTATTAATGATAGCGTGCACTAAACTGATCTTGTATTAAGGATATTGTGCACTAAACTGATCTTGATGTTGGATAGCGCGGGTACGTTAATTCTCTCACATAATGGACTTTTATGGGGTTGTGAAATAAAATTCCTGCTGAATATAACTTGAGCACTAAGCCCATCTTGCACTAAGCAGAGCGTGCACTAAGCCAATCTTGCACTAAGCAGAGCGTGCACTAAGGTGATCTTGTATTAAGGATAGCGTGCACTAAACTGATCTTGTATTAAGGATAGCGTGCACTAAACTGATCTTGTATTAAGGATAACGTGCACTAAACTGATCTTGTATTAAGGATAGTTTGCACTAAACTGATCTTTTATTAAGGAAAGCGTGCACTAAATATATATAAATATCAATTTGTAAAATGCACACTAACCAGCAGTTTGTGCACAAGCAAAAGCACTAAATAGTGTGCAAAAGCTAGAAATTATGTCTCAAGTGTGTGAACCCTGCGCTATTTCTTATGTGCCTCAAGCTCCCCTTGAAAGGTCCCCTAGTAGACCTGAAGATAAGATATGAAAAAGAGTGGAAAAGCGAGCGCCAAAAAAGGCTAAAGTGGCAATGTGATACACTAAAACAGCCTTGATTAAAATATATAAAATTATTTATATAAAATCATTAAGTTTAATACAACTCACAATGTAGTACACAATCATATCATGGATCCATGTAACATAAAATCTTTAAAACATCAATATAATCAATATAACAATTAGTGTGAATCTCTCGGTATGATGGCTAGTCTGTTGAACCAACAAGGCCAAATAGAGGCAGGTCCAAATGTCCAGTCCTAAATGTACGTGGTTATAAAAAACGTCAAAGGCAGTGAAAAATTTGGTGAAAAAAAATGACAAAATTGTTGAAACCATCCAATAAAGGTAAAAAAGCGTGAAAATAAGTGAAAAAATGAAAAATAGAAAAAAATATATATAAAAAAATATATAAAAAAAGGTTATGAAGTCATAGTGGTAAACAATAGTAGCTAGTGATTGTAATCCAATATAAATCAAAGAAATCTTAAAAATTCCAATATACAAAAAACCTGTGGAAAAAGATACAAACAATACTGTAGAATATATAAATAGATAAGATAGTGTGTAGGTAATGAACTTACTTTTGTTAAGTTGACGCGTTTCGGCCTCAATATAGGCCTTTCTCAAGAAACGCGTCACCTTAACCAAAGTAAGTTCATTACCTACACATTATCTTATCTACTTATATATTCTACAGTATTGTTTGTATCTTTTTCCACAGGTTTGCCCTATTTTTGTATATTGGACTTTTGAAGATTTCTTTGATTTATATTGGATTACAATCACTAGCTACTATTGTTTACCACTATGACTTCATAACCTTTTTTTATATATATTTTTTCTATTTTTCATTTTTTCACTTATTTTCACGCTTTTTTACCTTTATTGGATGGTTTCAACAATTTTGTCATTTTTTTCACCGAATTTTTCACTGCCTTTGACGTTTTTTATAACCACGTACATTTAGGACTGTACATTTGGACCTGCCTCTATTTGGCCTTGTTGGGTCAACAGACTAGCCATCATACCGAGAGTTTCACACTAATTGTTATATTGATTATATTGATGTTTTAAAGATTTTATGTTACATGGATCCATGATATGCTTGTGTACTACATTGTGAGTTGTATTAAACTTAATGATTTTATATAAATAATTTTATATATTTTAATCAAGGCTGTTTTAGTGTATCACATTGCCACTTTAGCCTTTTTTGGCGCTCGCCTTTCCACTCTTTTTTATACACTAAATAGTGTGCCACTTGTAATCTGGCACTCGGCTGGGCAAAGGGTTAAACCCTTGATCGACAAGCAGATGCTAGGGAGCTCTGATATAGTATTTGTTTCAGTAATTTGCAAACACACAGTGTGAGTATTTTACATATGACATTTTTAGTGTAGCTGATGAAAAAACCAACAAATGCAGAAGAGCAATACGACTCGCAGGCAGGACGCTCATTTCCGCACATTTAAGCCCATTGACATTCTGGTTACGACTTTAACAGACAGCCAATCTCAGACAAATTGAATCTGAATACCAGCATACTGCATGAGGATCTGTCACAAAGAATCGTTTACACTCTGAGCCCATGTGCCCAATGGTCTTGCTAAGAATTCCAAATGGCAATGATTGTTTTCCTAGTACAACAAAGCACTTTCTTTTTTTATTGTGTGTCCCTTTAAATGGATATTGTTCTTATATCTATATTTAGGTTATTAAACTCTCTGTATTTAAAAAAAAAAATGGTTCTATTATTAATTTAGGATTCAAGCAAATTTGTTACATTTGTTCCAGTCATCAGTAAATAATCAACTAAAATCCTCCAAAAAATAATCAAATGCAGGCGACACGCACAGTTTAATGATTCATTCACATGATTAATTCTAGATCTTTCATAGTTACTCTCTTTAATAACAATAAAGCAGCTGATTGATTCCTGTTTCAGACAACAAATACATATGCTTCACGTTTGTTCTTGGTCAGCTGTGCAAGGGTAGGTGTGCTTGGTATGTGCAGCTGTGCAAGGGTATGGTAGGTGGTATGTGCAGCTGTGCAAATGTATGGTAGGTGGTATGTGCAGCTGTGCAAGGGTATGGTAGGTGGTATGTGCAGCTGTGCAAGGGTATGGTAGGTGGTATGTGCAGCTGTGCAAGGGTATGGTAGGTGGTATGTGCAGCTGTGCAAGGGTATGGTAGGTGGTATGTGCAGTTGTGCAAGGGTATGGTAGGTGGTATGTGCAGCTGTGCAAGGGTATGTTAGGTGGTATGTGCAGCTTTGCAAAGGTATGGTAGGTGGTATGTGCAGCTGTGCAAGGGTATGGTAGGTGGTATGTGCAGCTGTGCAAGGGTATGTTAGGTGGTATGTGCAGCTGTGCAAAGGTATGGTAGGTGGTATGTGCAGCTGTGCAAGGTAGGTGTGCTTGGTATGTGCAGCTCTGCAAGGGTATGGTAGGTGGTATGTGCAGCTGTGCAAATGTATGGTAGGTGGTATGTGCAGCTGTGCAAGGTAGGTGTGCTTGGTATGTGCAGATGTGCAAGGGTATGGTAGGTGGTATGTGCAGCTGTGCAAGGGTAGGTAGGTTTTCTTGGTATGTGCAGCTGTGCAAGGGTAGGTAGGTTTTCTTGGTATGTGCAGCTGTGCAAGGGTAGGTAGGTGTGCTTGGTATGTGCAACTGTGCAGGGGTAGGTGTGCTTGGTATGTACAGCTGTGCAGGGGTAGGTAGGTTTGCTTGGTATGTGCAACTGTGCAGGGGTATGTGTGCTTGGTATGTGCAGCTGTGCATGGGTAGGTGTGCTTGGTATGTGCAGCTGTGCAGGGGTAGGTAGGTGTGCTTGGTATGGGCAGCTTTGCACGGGTAGGTTTGCTTGATATGTGCAGCTGTGCAGGGGTAGGTAGGTATGCTTGGTATGTGAAGCTGTGCAGGGGCTGTCTGCTTTGTATGTGCAGCTGTGCAGGGGTAGATAGGTGTGCTTAGTATGTGCAACTGTGCACGGGTAGGTATGCTGGGTATATGCAGCTGTGCAAGGGTAGGTAGATGTGCTGGTATGTGCAGCTGTGCAGAAGTAGGTGTGCTTGGTATGTGCAGCTGTGCAGGGGTAGGTAGGTGTGCTTGGTATCTGCAACTATGTACAGGTAGTTGTGCTTGGTATGCTCAGCTGTTCAAGGGTAGGTAGGTATGCTTGGTATGTGCAGCTGTGCAGGGGTAGGTGTGCTTGGTATGTGCAGCTGTGCAGAGGGTAGATGTGCTGATTGTAGCTTGTGCTGAGCAGTCACAATGTGCTGAGCAGTCACAAGTCACATTGGAATGTGCGGTTGTTCAGGTGCGTGTAGGTGTGCTTGGTATGTGCAGCTGTGCAGGGGTATGTGTGCTTGGTATGTTCAGCTGTGCACAGGTAGGTGTGCTTGGTATGTGCAGCTGTGCAGGGGTAAGTATGTGTGCTTGGTATGTGCAGCTGTGCAAGGGTAGGTAGGTGTGCTTGGTATATGCAACTGTACACAGGTAGTTGTTCTTGGTATGTGCAGCTGTGCAAGGGGTGTGCTGGTATGTGCAGCTGTACAGGGGTAGGTGTGCTTGGTATGTGCATCTGTGCAGGGGTAGGTGTGCTTGGTATGTGCAGCTGTGCAGGGGTAGGTAGGTGTGCTTGGTATATGCAACTGTACACAGGTAGGTGTGCTTGGTATGTGCAGCCATGCAAGGGATATGCTGTATGTGCAGCTGTGCAGGGATAGGTGTGCTTGGTATGTGCAGCTGTGCTGTGGTAGGTAGGTGTGCTTGGTATGTGCAGCTGTGCTGTGGTAGGTAGGTGTGCTTGGTATGTGCAACTGTGCAAGGGTAGGTAGGTGTGCTTGGTATGTGCAGCTGTGCAAGGGTGGGTAGGTATGCTTGGTATGTGCAGCTGTGCAAGGGTAGGTAGGTGTGCTAGTATGTGCAGCTGTGCAGGAGTAGGTGTACTTGGTATGTGCAGCTGTACAGGGGTTGGTAGATGTGCTTGGTATGTGCAACTGTGCACAGGTAGGTGTGCTTGGTATGTGCAGCTGTGCAAGGGTAGGTAGGTGTGCTGGTATGTGCAGATGTGCAGGGGTAGGAGTGCTTGGTATGGGTAGGTGTGCTTGGTATGTGCAACTGTGAACAGGTAGGTGTGCTTGGTATGTGCAGCTTTGTAAGGGTGGGTAGATAGGTGTGCTGGTATGTGCAGTTGTGCAGGGGTAGGTGTGCTTGGTATGTGCAGCTGTGCAAGGGTAGGTAGGGGTGCTTGGTATATGCAGCTGTGCATGGGTAGGTGTGCTTGGTATGTGCAGCTGTGCAGTGTTAGGTGTACTTGGTATGTGCAGCTGTGCAGGGGTAGGTGTACTTGGTATGTGCAACTGTGCAGGGGTATGTGTACTTGGTATGTGCAGCTGTGCAAGGATAGGTAGGTGTGCTTGGTATGTGCAGCTGTGCAAGTGTAGGTAAGTATGCTCGGTATGTGCAGCTGTGCAAGGGTAGGTAGGTGTGCTTGGTATGTGCAACTGTGCAATGGTAGGTGTGCTTGGTTTGTGCAGCTGTGCAGGGGTAGGTGTGCTTGGTATGTGCAGCTGTGCAGGGGGTAAATGTGCTGATTGTAGCTTGTGCTGAGCAGTCACAAGTCCTGCACGTTTAGCTAATGACAATGGAAGGGACAGAGGTATAAGCATTATGTGGGTGTTAATGGGGACAGGTTGCCTATCAGTTTGCATTTTATTTGCATTAATGTATAATTGTTAGCAATATGTGTTGGTGAGTTTGCTTTTTATTACTGGGTCATACTTTATTGGAATCTTCTATTCCTTCTGTGCACGGTTTATATATTTTTCTTTCATATGATACATCAGTTAATCCCTCTTATAAAATGATCACAAATTAGCAATTACCTAATTATATTTGCACAAAATGACTAAACGTTCTGGCTCATTAGCTCTCTGGGATACGGCTGAAGTTACTTACCGACAGGTGTTAAAGGCATTTTACAACCATTCATTAACCCTATCATAAAGATAAAGCCAGCTATGGAGCGGAAATTAACTAATGATCCAAGTGATTGGTGCCTACGTATTTATTTTTCCTGTGATTTGCTCAGCAACTGTGTTCAACTCTGAAACAGTAGTGCATTGTCTGGTGCTGACTTTACCTATGTGTTTAACCCCCATAATCAAATAAGTATAGACAATTAAGTATTGGGCAATGAGGCAATATATAGTACAAAGCACATGCTTTAACACTGTAGTGCATTTTCTTACTGCATCGTTAGGTCCCTTTAACAAATACACTATTGCCAGTGATTACTCAGATGCTCATGAACGGATCTGACTCTCATGAAAAAGGGATTTTATATTGTAGCTAAATTGTTCTCATTGTACATTAGGCAGATGCAGCGTTACACTTGTATATTACAGGACCATGTGTGACTGATACGCACGTATGCTGTGCACTAGACAGTGAGATTAGGTCTCACACACCGTAACAACGACAGGTGATCCGATTTGCACACAACATGTCCCACCCGCTCTTCCTCCTCCATAAGTCGCACCTAAGGGTTCTCAAGCTCACTTTCTCCCTCAGGAACAATCTCCTCCTCATTTATCCCCAAGACCTCTCTTTCCTCATTTTCTGAAATTCCCTCTCAGTATGAAAACCCCATCACTATAACTAGGGAAGGGTAAAATGTTTGGATTCCAGCATTTGAATGGCCAGACAAATGTTCCTCTTGACGTTCATTCTGTCAGTCAAAAGATTCTACAGAACACAAATTGAACAGAAGTAAAAGTGTCAAAAGAAAATACATTCATATGTTATATACAAGCTATAGTGAAATAATAGAATGGTTTAACTATGTGTTTAACACATTTAAATCAGCTTCACAGCAGCAATGCATTACTGGGTCCTAGTCAAATACTTCTGTGAGCAAATGACAAGAGACATATGTGTGTAGCCACCAATCCCCAGCTAGCTCCTAGCAGTGCACTGCATCTTCTGAGACTACCTAAATATGCTTTTAAATGAAGGATACAAACAGAACAAAGTATATTTTATCATAGAAGTCAATTTAAAAATATCTAATAAAATTGCCTGTTCTTTCTCAAGCTTCATTTTCACTTTCATGTTTCTTTAACTATTAAAATGCCAGACTGAAATGAGTACATAGGGATAATATTTATTATTGATTGAATTTATGGGACTGAACTATGAAATGTTATAATTGGAATATAGAGATGAGACATTCAAATCTTACATTTTATAAAGATAAAATGTTTGTTTGTTTAGAAAAAAAACAGTGAAATGTTCAGCAAGCACTGAATATTAATTTAGAGGACACGTGAGTTGTTATTCTTGCAGCAATAATCCTCTAATTATAACCAATGTGCTTTTTTATTGCCTCTCAACCTTATTTGTTTTCATCGTTCTTCATAAAAAACTCATCCATCCTCCTTATTAACCGCCCAAAATCTTTGTTATTCCCTGTCTCCCTATGATACCCCCTCACCCAGAGTTCTGTCCTCTCCTGACTGTGCCATTGTCTACTAATGGGGGTTTCATTCAGTCTGCTAAAGAAGAATAGAATATAAACTTGTATCTAGAGTATTCTGCACACCCCTATAAACTTGTACCTAGAGTATTCTGCACACCCCTATAAACTTGTACCTAGAGTATTCTGCACACCCCTATAAACTTGTATCTAGAGTATTCTGCACACCCCTATAAACTTGTATCTAGAGTATTCCGCACACCCCTATAAACTTGTATCTAGAGTATTCTGCACACCCCTATAAACTTGTATCTAGAGTATTCTGCACACCCCTATAAACTTGTATCTAGAGTATTCTGCACACCCCTATAAACGTGTATCTAGAGTATCCTGCACACCCCTATAAACTTGTATCTAGAGTATTCTGCACACCCCTATAAACTTGTATCTAGAGTATTCTGCACACCCCTATAAACTTGTATCTAGAGTATTCTGCACACCCCTATAAACTTGTATCTAGAGTATTCCGCACACCCCTATAAACTTGTATCTAGAGTATTCTGCACACCCCTATAAACTTGTATCTAGAGTATTCCGCACACCCCTATAAACTTGTATCTAGAGTATTCTGCACACCCCTATAAACTTGTATCTAGAGTATTCTGCACACCCCTATAAACTTGTATCTAGAGTATTCTGCACACCCCTATAAACGTGTATCTAGAGTATCCTGCACACCCCTATAAACTTGTATCTAGAGTATTCTGCACACCCCTATAAACTTGTAACTAGAGTATTCTGCACACCCCTATAAACTTGTATCTAGAGTATTCCGCACACCCCTATAAACTTGTATCTAGAGTATTCTGCACACCCCTATAAACTTGTATCTAGAGTATTCCGCACACCCCTATAAACTTGTATCTAGAGTATTCTGCACACCCCTATAAACTTGTATTTAGAGGATTCTGCACACCCCTCTAAACTTGTATCTAGAGTATTCTGCACACCCCTATAAACTTGTATCTAGAGTATTCCGCACACCCCTATAAACTTGTTTCTAGAGTATTTCACACACCCCTATAAACTTGTATCTAGAGTATTCCGCACACCTCTATAAGCTTGTATCTAGAGTATCCTGCACACCTCTATAAACTTGTATCTAGAGTATTCTGCACAACCCTATAAACTTATATCTAGAGTATTCCACACACCCCTATAAACTTATATCTAGAGTATTCCGCACACCCCTATAAACTTGTATCTAGAGTATTCCGCACACCTCTATAAACTTGTATCTAGAGTATTTTGCATACCCCTATAAACTTGTATCTAGAGTATTCTGCACACCCCTAAAACTTGTATCTAGAGTATTCCACACACCCCATAAACTTGTATCTAGAGTATTCCGCACACCCCTAAAACCTGTATCTAGAGTATTCCGCACACCCCCATAAACTTATATCTAGAGTATTCCGCACACCCCATAAACTTGTATGTAGAGTATTCTGCACACCCCTAAAACTTGTATCTAAAATATTCTGCACACCCTTATAAACTTGTATCTAGAATATTCCGCACACCCCTAAAACCTGTATCTAGAGTATTCCGCACACCCCTATAAACTTGTATCTAGAGTATTCTGCACACCCCTATAAACTTGTATCTAGAGTATTCCGCACACCCCTATAAACTTGTATCTAGAGTATTCTGCACACCGCTATAAACTTGTATTTAGAGGATTCTGCACACCCCTCTAAACTTGTATCTAGAGTATTCTGCACACCCCTATAAACTTGTATCTAGAGTATTCCGCACACCCCTATAAACTTGTTTCTAGAGTATTTCACACACCCCTATAAACTTGTATCTAGAGTATTCCGCACACCTCTATAAGCTTGTATCTAGAGCATCCTGCACACCTCTATAAACTTGTATCTAGAGTATTCTGCACAACCCTATAAACTTATATCTAGAGTATTCCACACACCCCTATAAACTTATATCTAGAGTATTCCGCACACCCCTATAAACTTGTATCTAGAGTATTCCGCACACCTCTATAAACTTGTATCTAGAGTATTTTGCATACCCCTATAAACTTGTATCTAGAGTATTCTGCACACCCCTAAAACTTGTATCTAGAGTATTCTGCACACCCCTATAAACTTGTATCTAGAGTATTCCGCACACCACTATAAACTTGTATCTAGAGAATTCTGCACACCCCTATAAACTTGTATCTAGAGTATTCTGCACACCCCTATAAATTTGTATCCAGAGAATTCTGCACACCCCTATAAAATTGTATCTAGAGTATTCCGCACACCCCTATAAACTTGTATCTAGAGTATTCCGCACACCCCTATAAACTTGTATCTAGAGTATTCGGCACACCCCTATAAACTTATATCTAGAGTATTCGGCACACCCCTATAAACTTGCATCTAAAGTTTTCTGCACACCCCTATAAACTTGTATCTAGAGTATTCTGCACACCCCTATAAACTTGTATCTAGAGTATTCCGCACACCTCTATAAACTTGTTTCTAGAGTATTACGCACACCCCTATAAACATGTATCTAGAGTATTCCGCACACCCCTATAAACTTGTATCTAGAGTATTCTGCACACCCCTATAAACTTGTATCTAGAGTATTCCGCACACCCCTATAAACTTGTATCTAGAGTATTCTGCACACCACTATAAATTATATCTAGAGTATTCTGCACACCCCTATAAATTTGTAACTAGAGTATTCCGCACACCGCTATAAACTTGTATCTAGAGTATTTCGGACACCCCTATAAACTTGTATCTAGAGGATTCCGCACACCCCTATAAACTTGTATCTAGAGTATTCTGCACACCCCTATAAACTTGTATTTAGAGTATTCCGCGCACCCCTATAAACTTGTTTCTAGAGTATTCTGCACACCTCTATAAACTTGTATCTAGAGTATTCCGCACACCCCTATAAACTTGTATCTAGAGTATTCAGCACACCCCTATAAACTTGTATCTAGAGTATTCTGCACAACCCTATAAACTTATATCTAGAGTATTCCGCACACCCCTATAAACTTGTTTCTAGAGTATTTCACACACCTCTATAAACTTGTATCTAGAGTATTCCGCACACCTCTATAAACTTGTATCTAGAGTATTTTGCATACCCCTATAAACTTGTATCTAGAGTATTCTGCACACCCCTAAAACTTGTATCTAGAGTATTCCACACACCCCATAAACTTGTATCTAGAGTATTCCGCACACCCCTAAAACCTGTATCTAGAGTATTCCGCACACCCCCATAAACTTATATCTAGAGTATTCCGCACACCCCATAAACTTGTATGTAGAGTATTCTGCACACCCCTAAAACTTGTATCTAAAATATTCTGCACACCCTTATAAACTTGTATCTAGAGTATTCCGCACACTCCTAAAACCTGTATCTAGAGTATTCCGCACACCCCTATAAACTTGTATCTAGAGTATTCCGCGCACCCCTATAAACTTGTATCTAGAGTATTCCGCACACTGCTATAAACTTTTATCTAGAGTATTCCGCACACCCCTATAAACTTGCATCTAGAGTATTCTGCACACCCCTAAAACCTGTATCTAGAGTATTCCGCACACCCCTATAAACTTGTATCTAGAGTATTCCGCGCACCCCTATAAACTTGTATCTAGAGTATTCTGCATACCCCTATAAACTTGTATCTAGAGTATTCTGCACACCCCTATAAACTTGTATCTAGAATATTCTGCACACCCCTATAAACTTGTATCCAGAGTATTCCGCACACTGCTATAAACTAGTATCTAGAGTATTCTGCACACCCCTAAAACCTGTATCTAGATTATTCCGCACACCCCTATAAACTTGTATCTAGAGTATTCCCCGCACCCCTATAAACTTGTATCTAGAGTATTCCGCACACTGCTATAAACTTTTATCTAGAGTATTCCGCACACCCCTATAAACTTGCATCTAGAGTATTCTGCACACCCCTAAAACCTGTATCTAGAGTATTCCGCACACCCCCATAAACTTATATCTAGAGTATTCCGCACACCCCATAAACTTGTATGTAGAGTATTCTGCACACCCCTAAAACTTGTATCTAAAATATTCTGCACACCCTTATAAACTTGTATCTAGAGTATTCCGCACACTCCTAAAACCTGTATCTAGAGTATTCCGCACACCCCTATAAACTTGTATCTAGAGTATTCCGCGCACCCCTATAAACTTGTATCTAGAGTATTCCGCACACTGCTATAAACTTTTATCTAGAGTATTCCGCACACCCCTATAAACTTGCATCTAGAGTATTCTGCACACCCCTAAAACCTGTATCTAGAGTATTCCGCACACCCCTATAAACTTGTATCTAGAGTATTCCGCGCACCCCTATAAACTTGTATCTAGAGTATTCTGCATACCCCTATAAACTTGTATCTAGAGTATTCTGCACACCCCTATAAACTTGTATCTAGAATATTCTGCACACCCCTATAAACTTGTATCCAGAGTATTCCGCACACTGCTATAAACTAGTATCTAGAGTATTCTGCACACCCCTAAAACCTGTATCTAGATTATTCCGCACACCCCTATAAACTTGTATCTAGAGTATTCCCCGCACCCCTATAAACTTGTATCTAGAGTATTCCGCACACTGCTATAAACTTTTATCTAGAGTATTCCGCACACCCCTATAAACTTGCATCTAGAGTATTCTGCACACCCCTAAAACCTGTATCTAGAGTATTCCGCACACCCCTATAAACTTGTATCTAGAGTATTCCGCGCACCCCTATAAACTTGTATCTAGAGTATTTTGCATACCCCTATAAACTTGTATCTAGAGTATTCCGCACACCCCTATAAACTTGTATCTAGAGTATTCTGCACACCCCTATAAACTTGTATCTAGAGTATTCCGCACACCCCTATAAACTTGTATCTAGAGTATTCTGCACACCCCTATAAATTATATCTAGATTATTCTGCACACCCCTATAAATTTGTAACTTGAGTATTCCGCACACCGCTATAAACTTGTATCTAGAGTATTCCGGACACCCCTATAAACTTGTATCTAGAGGATTCCGCAAACCCCTATAAACTTGTATCTAGAGTATTCTGCACACCCCTATAAACTTGTATTTAGAGTATTCCGCACACCCCTATAAACTTGTTTCTAGAGTATTCCGCACACCTCTATAAACTTGTATCTAGAGTATTACGCACACCCCTATAAACTTGTATCTAGAGTATTCCGCACACCCCTATAAACTTATATCTAGAGTATTCCGCACACCTCTATAAACTTGTACCTAGAGTATTCCGCACACCGCTATAAACTTGTATCTAGAGTATTCCGCACACCACTATAATCTTGTATCTAGAGTATTCTGCACACCCCTATAAACTTTTTTTTAGAGGATTTTGCACACCCCTAAAACTTGTATCTAGAGTATTTTGCACACCCCTATAAACTTGTATCTAGAGTATTCCGCACACCCCTATAAACTTGTTTCTAGAGTAATCCGCACACCCCTATAAACTTGTATCTAGAGTATTCTGTACACCCCTATAAACTTATATCTAGAGTATTCCGCACACCCCTATAAACTTGTATCTAGAGTATTCCGCACACCTCTATAAACTTGTATCTAGAGTACTACTCACACCCCTATAAACTTGTATTTAGAGGATTCTGCACACCCCTATAAACTTGTATCTAGAGTATTTTGCACACCCCTATAAACTTGTATCTAGAGTATTCCGCACACCCCTATAAACTTATATCTAGAGTATTCTGCACACCCCTATAAACTTGTATCTAGAGTATTCCGCACACCCCTATAAACTTATATCTAGAGTATACCGCACACCACTATAAACTTGTATCTAGAGTATTCCGCACACCTCTATAAACTTGTATCTAGAGTATTACGCACACCCCTATAAACTTGTATTTAGAGGATTCTGCACACCCCTATAAACTTGTATCTAGAGTATTTTGCACACCCCTATAAACTTGTATCTAGAGTATTCCGCACACCCCTATAAACTTATATCTAGAGTATTACACACACCCCTATAAGCTTGTATTTAGAGGATTCCTCACACCCCTATAAAGTTGTATCTAGAGTATTCTGCAAATCCCTATAAAGTTGTATCTAGAGTATTCTGCACAGCCCTATAAACTTGTATCTAGAGTATTCCGCACACCTCTATAAACTTGTATCTAGAGTATTACGCACACCCCTATAAACTTGTATCTAGACTATCTAGAGTATTCTGCACACCCCTATAAACTTGTATCTAGAGTATTCCGCACACCCCTATAAACTTGTATCAAGAGTATTCCGCACACCCCTATAACCTTGTATCTAGAGTATTCCGCACACCCCTATAAACTTATATCTATAGTATTCTGCACACTCCTATAAACTTGTATCTAGAGTATTCTGCACACCCCTATAAACTTGTATCTAGAGTATTCTGCACACCCCTATAAACTTGTATTTAGAGTATTCTGCACACCCCTATAAACTTATATATAGAGTATTCTGCACACCCCTATAAACTTGTATCTAGAGTATTCTGCACACCCCTATAAACTTTTATCTAGAGTATTCCGCACACCTCTATAAACTTGTATCTAGAGTATTCTGCACACCCCTATACATTTGTATCTAGAGTATTCTGCACACCCCTATAAACTTGTATCTAGAGTATTCTGCACACCCCTATAAACTTGTATCTAGAGTATTCCGCACACCCCTATAAAATTGCATCTAGAGTATTCCGCACACCTCTATAAACTTGTACCTAGAGTATTCCGCACACCGCTATAAACTTGTATCTAGAGTATTCCGGACACCCCTATAAACTTGTATCTAGAGTATTCCGCACACCCCTATAAACTTGTATCTAGAGTATTCTGCACACCCCTATAAATTATATCTAGAGTATTCTGAACACCCCTATAAATTTGTAACTAGAGTATTCCGCACACCCCTATAAACTTATATCTATAGTATTCTGCACACCCCTATAAACTTGTATCTAGAGTATTCTGCACACCCCTATAAACTTGTATCTAGAGTATTCTGCACACCCCTATAAACTTGTATTTAGAGTATTCTGCACACCCCTATAAACTTATATATAGAGTATTCTGCACACCCCTATAAACTTGTATCTAGAGTATTCCGCGCACCCCTATAAACTTGTATCTAGAGTATTTTGCATACCCCTATAAACTTGTATCTAGAGTATTCCGCACACCCCTATAAACTTGTATCTAGAGTATTCTGCACACCCCTATAAACTTGTATCTAGAGTATTCCGCACACCCCTATAAACTTGTATCTAGAGTATTCTGCACACCCCTATAAATTATATCTAGATTATTCTGCACACCCCTATAAATTTGTAACTAGAGTATTCCGCACACCGCTATAAACTTGTATCTAGAGTATTCCGGACACCCCTATAAACTTGTATCTAGAGGATTCCGCAAACCCCTATAAACTTGTATCTAGAGTATTCTGCACACCCCTATAAACTTGTATTTAGAGTATTCCGCACACCCCTATAAACTTGTTTCTAGAGTATTCCGCACACCTCTATAAACTTGTATCTAGAGTATTACGCACACCCCTATAAACTTGTATCTAGATTATTCCGCACACCCCTATAAACTTATATCTAGAGTATTCCGCACACCTCTATAAACTTGTACCTAGAGTATTCCGCACACCGCTATAAACTTGTATCTAGAGTATTCCGCAC
This sequence comes from Bombina bombina, assembly GCF_027579735.1. Lineage (NCBI taxonomy): Eukaryota > Metazoa > Chordata > Amphibia > Anura > Bombinatoridae > Bombina > Bombina bombina. The sequence continues at coordinate 20,927,480 of NC_069504.1, read as the reverse complement.
ACCACTATAAACTTGTATCTAGAGTATTCTGCACACCCCTATAAACTTTTTTTAGAGGATTTTGCACACCCCTAAAACTTGTATCTAGAGTATTTTGCACACCCCTATAAACTTGTATCTAGAGTATTCCGCACACCCCTATAAACTTGTTTCTAGAGTAATCCGCACACCCCTATAAACTTGTATCTAGAGTATTCTGCACACCCCTATAAACTTATATCTAGAGTATTCCGCACACCCCTATAAACTTGTATCTAGAGTATTCCGCACACCTCTATAAACTTGTATCTAGAGTATTACTCACACCCCTATAAACTTGTATTTAGAGGATTCTGCACACCCCTATAAACTTGTATCTAGAGTATTTTGCACACCCCTATAAACTTGTATCTAGAGTATTCCGCACACCCCTATAAACTTATATCTAGAGTATTCTGCACACCCCTATAAACTTGTATCTAGAGTATTCCGCACACCCCTATAAACTTATATCTAGAGTATACCGCACACCACTATAAACTTGTATCTAGAGTATTCCGCACACCTCTATAAACTTGTATCTAGAGTATTACTCACACCCCTATAAACTTGTATTTAGAGGATTCTGCACACCCCTATAAACTTGTATCTAGAGTATTTTGCACACCCCTATAAACTTGTATCTAGAGTATTCCGCACACCCCTATAAACTTATATCTAGAGTATTACACACACCCCTATAAGCTTGTATTTAGAGGATTCCTCACACCCCTATAAAGTTGTATCTAGAGTATTCTGCAAATCCCTATAAAGTTGTATCTAGAGTATTCTGCACAGCCCTATAAACTTGTATCTAGAGTATTCCGCACACCTCTATAAACTTGTATCTAGAGTATTACGCACACCCCTATAAACTTGTATCTAGACTATCTAGAGTATTCTGCACACCCCTATAAATTTGTATCTAGAGTATTCTGCACACCCCTATAAACTTGTATCAAGAGTATTCCGCACACCCCTATAACCTTGTATCTAGAGTATTCCGCACATCCCTATAAACTTATATCTATAGTATTCTGCACACCCCTATAAACTTGTATCTAGAGTATTCTGCACACCCCTATAAACTTGTATCTAGAGTATTCTGCACACCCCTATAAACTTGTATTTAGAGTATTCTGCACACCCCTATAAACTTATATATAGAGTATTCTGCACACCCCTATAAACTTGTATCTAGAGTATTCTGCACACCCCTATAAACTTTTATCTAGAGTATTCCGCACACCTCTATAAACTTGTATCTAGAGTATTCTGCACACCCCTATAAATTTGTATCTAGAGTATTCTGCACACCCCTATAAACTTGTATCTAGAGTATTCTGCACACCCCTATAAACTTGTATCTAGAGTATTCCGCACACCCCTATAAAATTGCATCTAGAGTATTCCGCACACCTCTATAAACTTGTACCTAGAGTATTCCGCACACCGCTATAAACTTGTATCTAGAGTATTCCGGACACCCCTATAAACTTGTATCTAGAGTATTCCGCACACCCCTATAAACTTGTATCTAGAGTATTCTGCACACCCCTATAAATTATATCTAGAGTATTCTGAACACCCCTATAAATTTGTAACTAGAGTATTCCGCACACCGCTATAAACTTGTATCTAGAGTATTCCGGACACCCCTATAAACTTGTATCTAGAGTTTTCTGCACACCCCTATAAACTTGTATTTAGAGTATTCCGCACACCCCTATAAACTTGTTTCTAGAGTATTCCGCACACCTCTATAAACTTGTATCTAGAGTATTACGCACACCCCTATAAACTTGTATCTAGAGTATTCCGCACACCCCTATAAACTTATATCTAGAGTATTCCGCACACCTCTATAAACTTGTACCTAGAGTATTCCGCACACCGCTATAAACTTGTATCTAGAGTATTCCGGACACCACTATAAACTTGTATCTAGAGTATTCCGCACACCACTATAAACTTGTATCTAGAGTATTCTGCACACCCCTATAAACTTGTATTTAGAGGATTCTGCACACCCCTAAAACTTGTATCTAGAGTATTTTGCACACCCCTATAAACTTGTATCTAGAGTATTCCACACACCCCTATAAACTTGTATCTAGAGTATTCTGCACACCCCTATAAACTTGTATCAAGAGTATTCCGCACACCCCTATAACCTTGTATCTAGAGTATTCCGCACACCCCTATAAACTTATATCTATAGTATTCTGCACACCCCTATAAACTTGTATCTAGAGTATTCTGCACACCCCTATAAACTTGTATCTAGAGTATTCTGCACACCCCTATAAACTTGTATTTAGAGTATTCTGCACACCCCTATAAACTTATATATAGAGTATTCTGCACACCCCTATAAACTTGTATCTAGAGTATTCTGCACACCCCTATAAACTTTTATCTAGAGTATTCCGCACACCTCTATAAACTTGTATCTAGAGTATTCTGCACACCCCTATAAATTTGTATCTAGAGTATTCTGCACACCCCTATAAACTTGTATCTAGAGTATTCTGCACACCCCTATAAACTTGTATCTAGAGTATTCTGCACACCCCTATAAAATTGCATCTAGAGTATTCCGCACACCTCTATAAACTTGTACCTAGAGTATTCCGCACACCGCTATAAACTTGTATCTAGAGTATTCCGGACACCCCTATAAACTTGTATCTAGAGTATTCCGCACACCCCTATAAACTTGTATCTAGAGTATTCTGCACACCCCTATAAATTATATCTAGAGTATTCTGAACACCCCTATAAATTTGTAACTAGAGTATTCCGCACACCGCTATAAACTTGTATCTAGAGTATTCCGGACACCCCTATAAACTTGTATCTAGAGTTTTCTGCACACCCCTATAAACTTGTATTTAGAGTATTCCGCACACCCCTATAAACTTGTTTCTAGAGTATTCCGCACACCTCTATAAACTTGTATCTAGAGTATTACGCACACCCCTATAAACTTGTATTTAGAGGATTCTGCACACCCCTAAAACTTGTATCTAGAGTATTTTGCACACCCCTATAAACTTGTATCTAGAGTATTCCACACACCCCTATAAACTTGTATCTAGAGTATTCTGCACACCACTATAAACTTGTATCTAGAGTATTCTGCACACCCCTATAAACTTATATCTAGAGTATTCTGCACACCCCTATAAACTTGTATCTAGAGTATTCTGCACACCCCTATAAACTTATATCTAGAGTATTCTGCACACCCCTATAAACTTATATCTAGAGTATTCCGCACACCTCTATAAACTTGTACCTAGAGTATTCCGCACACCGCTATAAACTTGTATCTAGTGTATTCCGCACACCCCTATAAACTTGTATCTAGAGTATTCTGCACACCCCTATAAACTTGTATCTAGAGTATTCCGCACACCACTATAAACTTGTATTTAGAGGATTCTGCACACCCCTATAAACTTGTATCTAGAGTATTCTGCACACCCCTATAAACTTGTATCTAGAGTATTCTGCACACCCCTATAAACTTTTATCTAGAGTATTCTGCACACCTCTATAAACTTGTATCTAGAGTATTCTGCACACCCCTATAAATTTGTATCTAGAGTATTCTGCACACCCCTATAAACTTGTATCTAGAGTATTCTGCACACCGCTATAAACTTGTATCTAGAGTATTCCGCACACCACTATAAACTTGTATCTAGAGTATTCTGCACACCCTTACAAACTTATATCTAGAGTATTCTGCACACCCCTATAAACTTGTATCTAGAGTATTTTGCATACCCCTATAAACTTGTATCTAGAGTATTCCGCACACCCCTGTAAACTTGTATCTAGAGTATTCTGCACACCCCTATAAACTTGTATCTAGAGTATTTTGCATACCCCTATAAACTTGTATCTAGAGTATTCCGCACACCCCTGTAAACTTGTATCTAGAGTATTCCGCACACCCCTATAAACTTGTATCTAGAGTATTCTGCACACCCCTATAAATCATATCTAGAGTATTCTGCACACCCCTATAAATTTGTAACTAGAGTATTCCGCACACCGCTATAAACTTGTAACTAGAGTATTCCGGACACCTCTATAAACTTGTATCTAGAGGATTCCGCACACCCCTATAAACTTGTATCTAGAGTATTCTGCACAGCCCTATAAACTTGTATTTAGAGTATTCCGCACACCCCTATAAACTTGTTTCTAGAGTATTCCGCACAACTCTATAAACTTGTATCTAGAGTATTACGCACACCCCTATAAACTTGTATCTAGAGTATTCCGCACACCCCTATAAACTTATATCTAGAGTATTCCGCACACCTCTATAAACTTGTACCTAGAGTATTCCGCACACCCCTATAAACTTGTATCTAGAGTATTCCGCACACCCCTATAAACTTATATCTAGAGTATTCCGCACACCTCTATAAACTTGTACCTAGAGTATTCCGCACACCGCTATAAACTTGTATCTAGAGTATTCCGCACACCACTATAAACTTGTATCTAGAGTATTCTGCACACCCCTATAAACTTTTATTTAGAGGATTTTGCACACCCCTAAAACTTGTATCTAGAGTATTTTGCACACCCCTATAAACTTGCATCTAGAGTATTCCGCACACCCCTATAAACTTGTTTCTAGAGTAATCCGCACACCCCTATAAACTTGTATCTAGAGTATTCTGCACACCCCTATAAACTTATATCTAGAGGATTTTGCACACCCCTAAAACTTGTATCTAGAGTATTTTGCACACCCCTATAAACTTGTATCTAGAGTAATCCGCACACCCCTATAAACTTGTATCTAGAGTATTCTGCACACCCCTATAAACTTATATCTAGAGTATTCCGCACACCCCTATAAACTTGTATCTAGAGTATTTTGCACACCCCTATAAACTTGTATCTAGCGTATTCCGCACACCCCTATAAACTTATATCTAGAGTATTCTGCACACCCCTATAAACTTGTATCTAGAGTATTCCGCACACCCCTATAAACTTATATCTAGAGTATACCGCACACAACTATAAACTTGTGTCTAGAGTATTACACACACCCCTATAAGCTTGTATTTAGAGGATTCCTCACACCCCTATAAAGTTGTATCTAGAGTATTCTGCAAACCCCTATAAAGTTGTATCTAGAGTATTCTGCACTGCCCTATAAACTTGTATCTAGAGTATTCTGCACACCCCTATAAACTTGTATTTAGAGTATTCCGCACACCCCTATAAACTTGTTTCTAGAGTATTCCGCACACCCCTATAAACTTGTATCTAGAGTATTCTGCACACCCTTATAAACTTGTATCTAGAGTATTCTGCACACCTCTATAAACTTGTATCTAGAGTATTCTGCACACCTCTATAAACTTGTATCTAGAGTATTCTGCACATATCTATAAACTTGTATCTAGAGTATTCCGCACACCACTATAAACTTGTATCTAGAGTATTCTGCACACCCCTATAAACTTGTATCTAGAGTATTCTGCACACCCCTATAAACTTTTATCTAGAGTATTCCGCACACCTCAATAAACTTGTATCTAGAGTATTCTGCACACCCCTATAAATTTGTATCTAGAGTATTCTGCACACCCCTATAAACTTGTATCAAGAGTATTCCGCACAGCCCTATAACCTTGTATCTAGAGTATTCCGCACACCCCTCTAAACTTATATCTATAGTATTCTGCACACCCCTATAAACTTGTATCTAGAGTATTCTGCACACCCCTATAAACTTGTATCTAGAGTATTCTGCACACCCCTATAAACTTGTATTTAGAGTATTCTGCACACCCCTATAAACTTATATATAGAGTATTCTGCACACCCCTATAAACTTGTATCTAGAGTATTCTGCACACCCCTATAAACTTTTATCTAGAGTATTCCGCACACCTCTATAAACTTGTATCTAGAGTATTCTGCACACCCCTATAAATTTGTATCTAGAGTATTCTGCACACCCCTATAAACTTGTATCTAGAGTATTCTGCACACCCCTATAAACTTGTATCTAGAGTATTCCGCACACCCCTATAAAATTGCATCTAGAGTATTCCGCACACCTCTATAAACTTGTACCTAGAGTATTCCGCACACCGCTATAAACTTGTATCTAGAGTATTCCGGACACCCCTATAAACTTGTATCTAGAGTATTCCGCACACCCCTATAAACTTGTATCTAGAGTATTCTGCACACCCCTATAAATTATATCTAGAGTATTCTGCACACCCATATAAATTTGTAACTAGAGTATTCCGCACACCGCTATAAACTTGTATCTAGAGTATTCCGGACACCCCTATAAACTTGTATCTAGAGTATTACGCACACCCCTATAAACTTGTATCTAGAGTATTCCGCACACCTCTATAAACTTGTACCTAGAGTATTCCGCACACCGCTATAAACTTGTATCTAGAGTATTCCGCACACCCCTATAAAATTGCATCTAGAGTATTCCGCACACCTCTATAAACTTGTACCTAGAGTATTCCGCACACCGCTATAAACTTGTATCTAGAGTATTCCGGACACCCCTATAAACTTGTATCTAGAGTATTCCGCACACCCCTATAAACTTGTATCTAGAGTATTCTGCACACCCCTATAAATTATATCTAGAGTATTCTGCACACCCATATAAATTTGTAACTAGAGTATTCCGCACACCGCTATAAACTTGTATCTAGAGTATTCCGGACACCCCTATAAACTTGTATCTAGAGTATTCTGCACACCCCTATAAACTTGTATGTAGAGTATTCCGCACACCCCTATAAACTTGTTTCTAGAGTATTCCGCACACCTCTATAAACTTGTATCT